>NC_133318.1:3290614-3333197 GCF_012295235.1 Primulina huaijiensis | reverse complement strand
TATATAATTGGAAAAAATTTCCGAACTCTCCTCAGGTTGATCAAAAAATTTCCGAACTCTCCTCAGGTTGATCAATAAAATATAATAAGCTTCAATAAAAACATTAGTTAAGATTTGCCCTCACAAGGGCAGTAAAAATAAAAGAAGAGAATAAGGGACAGCTAAATTTAAATCAGAGTGTCCATACCTCAAATCAAACTCAGATTCACGACCAGGAGTTGTTTTTTCTATGACGGGTTTGTCTAAAACTCCACCACCTTTTCCCAGACCAGCAATTGGAATTGCCATGGATGTGAGTCGGCTGGTGCATTGTTTATGAAGTGGATATTTATCCCCTACACAAATAAATTTATCACGTTGCAAGTCTCTTTTCAGAGAACCAAGCCAAATGTATTTAGCTGTAGAAAACTCGAAAATAGAAATTGAACCAAACAGATGCACTCACAAAGAAAAAAGTGGCTGTTATTTTAATGAAGGAGCTAAATATCATTAGCCATATGCCAATCATTAGAACTTAGAACCCATCATAATCTCATGTACTCATTACTAAAGAATTGTCCAATTCTGGTCAGATATTTGATCCAAACTCAGTCATAAATTTATCAAGAGCTTGTGATGTGTTTTAGCTCACAAATAGGCACACCAATCCTAGATAAAATAGAGGTACAACATGATGATATTCAGCAGAAAACCATAGTCACTCACAGAACAGGCGATTCCTCTCAAAGTGTATTGGGGATTCCCAACAACCCAGCCAATCCCCAGATATAGAGAAAAATGGAAAAAGGCACTTGACTTTTTCCCAAATATGTAAGAAATAACAATTTACTCAACATAAGAACCTTACTCTTGTCCTCTAAAACCTTTCAAAGAATAACTAAAATCAACTATACTACACTTTTCTTGGTCCATTTTCAGATACGAGATCACACAAATCAAATGTCATCCACCTTTCTGAAGGTATTTCCTTCTTCGCTTCATTTTTTTGAGAAAAAAGAGAAAAACTTCACATTAGTACTCTACTGAGGATACGAATTCCGAGTAAAGCAACATACAGCAGATTACAACTACAGACGGACTGAAATTAAATCGGGTGAAAAAAAAAAAAACCGACACAAGAAAATTAACATCGGCAAACTCGATACGTATTCAAACATACAAAAAAACAGACGATTCAACGAAAATAACAGTAAAATTGGTCCAAAAAAATACCAGGTGCTTGATGGAATGCTTGATTTGGGGAAAGAACCACTCTTCCGCAGCAAATCGTGGTCTCCATTAGCTTTCTTTCTCCCCCACCACACGCAAAACTGACGGAGTATTTGTACGAATGTTCGATTGGCACAAATAGCTCTCCCCTAAAAAATACAAATTACGATTAAATTAATTTCAGTCGCATAATATTTATAACAAAAAAATTTATTTCAAAAAAATCTGTTACTGTTGTCAATCAAAAAAATCAGAGAATTTTGAACAAAATTATCCTCTATTTTCCTCCATTTTTTATTTTATTTTTATTCTCCCAATTTAGAATAAATCATGAATATATACACACACACACATATTTGTGAGCATTAAGAATTAAATTTAATTTTTAATAGTTAAGCTTTACTTAAATAGATCATGGATTTTTAAAAAAAATAAATAAATATATCATGGGGAAAATTATAAATATTTTTAAAAAAATTATGATATTTTTAAAAAAAATTATGATAATTTTTAATTTTTTTAACTAGATTTGTACATATTAATTGATAACAAAATAAGTAAATAATTTTTAGATTGAACAAAAAAATTAAAAAAATTAGTCTGCTTTTTGCAAACATAATCAAGTTGAAATTTGTGTCCAACTCTTTTATTGTTTGAAAATTTATTTTGACACCAAAAAAATGTGAATTTACAAGATTGGCAAATTTTTTGTATCTATATTAATTTTTTTAGTAGATGGTAGTTTAACATATCTTTATTTGTTAGACGAATCGGTCATGTTCATACTCATAATAAGAAGTAATACTTTTGACATAAAAAATAATATTTTTTCATAAATAACTCAAACATAAATTATGTCTAACAAAATTGACTAGTGAAATCGTCTTACAAAATTTTTTTATTTTTGAAGTGTTAAATACCTTCGTTAACTACTTTGGTTTGTAACCCTGTGAATTAATTGAAATCACAAAAAATAAAAATAAACGGTTGAAAATCTTCTTTATCTCACAACATTGAAATTTCATAAAAGAAGGTAAGATGATTCCCCATTTTGTTTTTTCTCTTCATAGGTTTTAGAGCAGGACTTTCATAAAACGATTTCATGGATCTTTATTCGTGAGACAAATCAATTATGTCCATATTTGCAATAAAAATTAATATATTTGACATAAAAAGAAATATTTTTTCGTTGGTGACTCATATAGAATATCCGTTTCACAAAATTGACCCGCGAGATCGTCTCATATGAGTTTTTGTGTGGGTTTTAGGCTGAAATTTGCAATTCTTATTTTCAGTTTTTTCTTGGAAATAATATATATTCAACTAATAACAACTGTATTTATTTCATAATTTTAAAATATTATACCTTAACTCAACCCGACTGCTGGATCTGTACGATCACATAAGGCCCATTTAATAGATGTCTAGGAATAGTCCAATTCACCGGCCCAGAATGAATTATATTACATAATCAAACCTTTGCCCCCGCCTGCTCTCGAAGTGGCAAAAATAGGTGCCCTAGGTATCAATCCCCCGACCGTCGTTCAACTGTCTCTGACTGCGGCGGCGAATTTTTTCTTCATTGTCAACATATTCGATTACTTACAGTATGTTGATTCTATCTCCGGTTGATTTTTTTATGTGCTGATCGATATATTTGCGTGATGACTTTTTTCCGTGTTCGTTATTGAAATTTAAGCTTGATTGAAAACCGGACTTTTATTTGGTGAATTTTTTTGTTGGAATTTAGTTGATTTCTCTCTTTTTATTATGTTTTTTTCCTTGTTGGTGATATTGGTTACTGTAGATTTTATCAGAATTTCACAGTTCGAAGAAAATTGTTGGACATTGATGCGCGATGGTGGGGGCTTCCAGGAAAAGCATGCTGTTGATTACATACTCCTGCGAAATTTTAGATGGGGAACCAATCTATGTGTGTTCTAATAGTCTTCCTGCCAAGGCTTTGAGTCTAGAACCTGCGGGGCATGCGTTTCATGCTGCTGCCCTTAGGTTGGTAGGGCACATTGAGGAAGTGCAAACAGAGAAGGATGACAAGGAAGTTTCAGAAGGCAAAGAGAATGTTTATGTGCAATCGTCAGATGGTTACAGTAGTAAAGGTAGGAAGAAGTCTGGAAGTGAATCTAAGCAGCAGGATCATTATGCTCTGCTGGGTTTGAGCCATATGAGGTATCTTGCCACGGAGGAACAGATAAGAAAGAGTTATCGTGAGGCTGCTCTGAGACATCATCCTGACAAGCGGGCTGCCCTTTTGCTTGCGGAGGAAACAGAGGCTGCTAAGCAAGCAAAAAAAGATGAGATAGAAAGCCATTTCAAGGCCATTCAAGAAGCGTACGAGGTGTTGATTGACCCTGTTAGGAGAAGAATCTATGATTCCACAGATGAGTTTGATGATGAAATCCCTTGTGATTGTGCATCCCATGAATTCTTTAAGGTTTTTGGACCTGCTTTCTTGAGGAATGGTCGGTGGTCGGTAAACCAGCCTGTCCCAAATTTGGGGGATGATAAAACTCCATTCAAAGAAGTGGATAGCTTTTATGATTTCTGGTATAGCTTCAAGAGCTGGAGGGAATTTCCTCATGCGGATGAATTTGAGCTCGATCAGGCTGAGTCCCGTGAACACAGGAGGTGGATGGAAAGGCAAAATGCAAAACTATCGGAGGGAGCTAGGAAAGAAGAATATGTCCGTATACGTACTCTTGTTGATAATGCGTATAAAAGGGACCCTAGACTTTTGAGACGGAAAGAGGAACAAAAAGCTGAGAAGCTGAGGAAGAAGGAGGCAAAGCTTTTGGCCAAGAGATTGCAGGAAGAAGAAGAAGCAAGGATTGTTGAGGAGGAGAGGATGAGGAAAGAGGAGGAGGAGAGAAAGGCTGCTGAAGCTGCATCAAATCATAAAAAAATGAAGGACAGAGAAAAAAAGCTACTCCGGAAAGAACGTACCCGCCTTCGATCGCTTGCAGCACCTATTTTGTCCCAGCATTTACTCAATCTTACTGGTAGCAATGTGGAGGATCTCTGTGCATCACTTGATAAAGAACAGCTAAGGAATTTATGTGACATGATGGAAGGAAAGGAAGGGCTAGAGAGTGCTAAACTTCTGCTAAAGGCACTTAAGGTTGATCATAAAGATGAGGATGAGAAACAAGACGATAAAAAATTGCAGCAGAATGGTTATGTGGGGATAAATGGACAAGTTGCACAAAGCAGTAACGAGAAAAGGGAAAAACCTTGGAGTAAGGAAGAGATCGAGCTTCTGAGAAAAGGAGTGCAGAAATATCCTAAAGGTACTTCTCGAAGGTGGGAAGTGATTTCAGAATATATTGGTACTAAAAGGTCCGTAGAAGAGATTCTCAAGGCTACGAAAACAGTTCTTCTTCAGAAACCTGACTCTGCTAATGCTTTTGACTCTTTCCTGGAGAAAAGAAAGTCGGTCCAAACAATTGCATCACCTCTTACAACTAGAGAAGATTTGCCAGTATTATCAAATGGAAATATGTCTGAGGGGAATGCTTCTAGCGTAGACAATTTACTAGAATCATCAATTCAAGCAGGAAGTACAGCTGCCAATGGGGTTACTCGAAGTTTAGATCAAGATTCGTGGACTGCTGCCCAGGAAAAAGCTCTAGTCCAAGCTTTGAAAACCTTCCCCAAGGAAACTA
Source organism: Primulina huaijiensis (assembly GCF_012295235.1). Taxonomy (NCBI): domain Eukaryota; kingdom Viridiplantae; phylum Streptophyta; class Magnoliopsida; order Lamiales; family Gesneriaceae; genus Primulina; species Primulina huaijiensis. Next base: position 3,328,308 of record NC_133318.1, on the reverse strand, counting down.
CCCAGAGATGGGAACGAGTTTCAGCTGCAGTTCCTGGGAAAAACGTGAGCCAATGTAAGAAAAAGTTTACCTTGATGAAGGAAAGCTTCAGGAACAATACTGTGGCAAATAAACAGGCTACACATTCAGATGATTCACCTAATACTTCCAACCACGTCGGAAATAGTGAAGTTTCAGATGATAGTAATGTTGCTAATGGCATTTCTCTGGGTTCTGATGAGGATGCATGGTCAGATGTCCAGCAGAAAGCATTGATCCAAGCTCTAAAAACCATTCCAAAGGACACCAACCAACGATGGGAACATGTCGCTGCTGCAGTTCCTGGGAAAAGTGTTGATCTCTGCAAGAAAAAGTTTGCGTCTTTGAAAGAAAACTTCAGGAACAAGAAGAGTGCAGTTTAGACTCTTGATTTTGTTTCATGCTGGTTTTGATGACACATCTGAGTGGAATTTTTTGGGGTTAACTTATATCAAGATTATTTGATGAGAAATAGAAGCAAGATTTGTTATCTAAGTCCAAATCATACTGTAATAGTATCAAACCTGAACCAACCCTTTTTGAAGACAACACACTCCGTTATTTTTCATTGCATCATACGCTCCAAATTCTTTAGATATTCTGTTTTATGTTTCTAAATTTTATTTGTGTGTGTGTACGTGCTTGCGTGAGTGTGTGCCCATAATCTTCACTTATAGGAAATAAAAACCAATGTAACAATAAAAACTTAATTACTCCAATATCATTATACTTAAATATAATTTCTATTAACATCTGAAATACATGCACCCACAGCTTAATATGACGTGTAACTAGGTATGTAAACGAATCAAATCGAATCGAATATAATAAAAATTTCAAGGTTCAAATTCGGTTCGAATTATTTCTATTCGAGCTCAATTCAAAGTTCGAAAATTTTAAAAATTTGCTCGAATTCGATTTAGATTAAAGTTCAAATTCGGATCGAAAGATTCATTCATGAACTATTGTTCGAAAATAAGTACTCGAAATGGGAAATTTTTTTATTTAATATATATGTATATTATATTAATAGAATATCAAGGTTCGCGAACGCGAACAAAATAATTTTAGCTCGACTTCGACTTGAAAAAAGTTCAAATATGTTCGAGTTCGGCTCAAATTCGATAAACTCAAATACGAATCAAATAATTTTTTAGCCAACTCGAAAAGCTCGTGAACTAGCCCGATTCGTTTACACTACTAGGTGGAACAAGTGAAGTTGCTCTTGCGATAAAATGATCACACAATTTAATATTTTTCTTTTGTTTGGAGTATTTACTTCTTGTATGACATGATTTAATCTTTAGACAATCATTATAAGATGTTATGCGATTTAATCTTTAGACAATCATTATACGATGTTATTGTAGTGAGATATGTGAAGAATTATTCCGTAGAGGATTGACTAACTTAATTTTATCATTTCTTACACTATGAAATTTATTTTTTGATTAAAATCTTTTGAGACATAGAGTTTGAATATCTTTATTGGTATTTTCTATCATTCATTCAAGTGAAAAAAAGAAAAATAAAAAAAATCCAAACAAGATATTACTTATTTTAAATAAAGAGTTATAATTAAGAATAATGTACTAAAACTATATTATATTATGATATTAGGCATAAAAAAATTTATGTTAATTTGCGGAAGACAAAAGAACAGCCCGACTATTGCAGCCTGCGTGAAAGAGACCCCCGCCAACTCCTCCCCTCTTTCCCGCCAATAGCTAAACCCGAAACTCATACATACGATTCTTTATCCGCAATTTTCCACTCAGCTCCGGGAGACTGCTGTTGCTGCAAGAACAAATGGACCAGGATTTGGAAGAACAGAATAAGCTTCCCGAGCTTAAACTTGGTACAATTGCACTTTTTTTAATCTTCTTTTTTGGCTCAGTTTGTCGACATTCTTGTTTCTCCTTTAACACCGGTGCGAATTTGGGTTTAATGTATGCTAGATGCCAAACAAACTCAAGGGTTTCTTTCATTTTTCAAAAGACTACCTAGGGTAAGCGATTCTTGCTTTCTTTTTTTTTAGTAAGTGTATTGTGAATTTTCATTGTGATAAATACTGTAATATTGGGAAAAAAATGGTTGAAGCAGCTTTTATCTTCTCCATTTTGCAGGACCCTAGAGCTATTCGGTTCTTCGATCGTCGGGTTAGTTGCCCTTCTGCCCCCGTTCTTTTTCATGGGCACTCAGCATAGATGCTTTTGACTATGTTGATTTGATAAGAAATGAAAAAGGCTTTTGCTTGTATAGTTCTTCTCATAGGTTTACAGAGCAATACAACGCATTATATACAAAAACAAAGTAAACTAAAAGGGAAAGATCCTATACACAAATGGAAAAGATAAAATGCAATCAATCAGACTAATAATGTAGATTAGATTCAAGGATTAACAAACAAATATCTTCACCCGTATCTTCAGTTTAGGGAAAGATAATCATATCAATGATCTCTCCAATTTCTCCAATAACCCTTCCTCAAGTTGGCATGTGAAGATTGCGAACATCCATCTTGAAAAAATAAGGCACAAAAAAAGTATCAGCAACAAGAGCTTTAGTGAAGACATCAGCAGGTTCTTGCGATCGAATATGCTTGGCGTTAATGCAACCTTGTTGGAGCTTTTCACGAACTATATGGCAGTTGATCTCGATATTCTTTTTTGTGAGTTCATGACAAGTTGGATTGACAACTATGTGAAGGGTGGGTTTGTTGTTCCAATAAATTTGAGCTGGTTGTGTATGAGAAACCCCTTAATCTGCAAGAAGGCAGCACGACCACGTAAAGTCACAGCATGTAGTTGCCATTTCTCGATATTCAGCTTTGGCAGATGATCGGGACACCATCGATTGCTTCTTATATTTCCAAGAGATGGGTGATTGTCCAAGCAAAACACTGTACCCTGTAATAGATCGTCTTGTATCACAACACCCTCCCCAATCAGAGTCCCAATAAGCATGTAATTGCATGTCACTAGAAGCGGAAAAGATTATTCCTTGACCTGGATTGCTCTTCAAATAACGAAAAACTCGAGTGGCAGCTGAATAATGAGATTGACCAGGCTTGTCAAGAAATTGATCAAGGATTTGCACACTGTAGGTGATGTTTGGTCTAGTGACAGTTAAGTACAATAAACTAACAACTAATCGTCGATAGCGAGTAGCATCAATCAAAGATCTCTATCTGTTTTGCTAAGGTTCAGATTTTGTTCCATGGAAGTTTTTGAAGGTCGGGACCCAAGGTGGTCAAATTCCTCAAGGAGGTCCGGAGCATATTTCTTTGACTTCGATAAATCCCTTTCTCAGAGCGTGCACCTCGATGCCGAGAAAATATTTTAACTTTCCGAGATCTCGCAGTTTGAAATGATTATGTAAAGTTTCCTTTACTATCATGATACATGTGAGATCAATGCCCGCGATAAGAATGTCATCAAGATAGACAAGGAAGGCCCTGAAATAATTATTCAGGCTTTATTGAAATAAAGAATATCTGCCTTTGATTGTGTGTATCCTGCTTCATTCAAAGTGGTTGAGAGCTTGGCAAACCACTGATGCGATACTTGCTTGAGGTTGTAAAGAGACTTGTGTAGTTTGCAAACTAAATTATTTGTTCTCGGCTGCTTGAATCCCAGTGGAAATTGTATATACACCTCATCATGGAGATCTCCATTAAGAAATGCATTGCTAATGTCAAGTTGGTGAAGGTGCCAACTGTATCTTGCAGCTATAGCTTGAAGACAGCGCGTGGTTGTGAGCTTTGCAACGGGTGCAACAGTTTCTTGATGATCTATCCCTTCTTGTTGGTTATACTGTTATGCTGGTTCAAAGAAGTGTAAATCGTGACAGAAAAGTGCCTCGATGATGATGATCAAGTGAAAGAACATAATATAATGTGCATATAACGGTAGAAAGCAAATAATCCCCAGAGAGAACACTGTAATTTCCCCTGGCAACAGCCACTGTGCAACAATAACAAATATGCTGAATAATTAACTCTCTTCTCCCCCACTCCCTTTTATTCCCTATGCCCCACGTGTTTTCCTAATTGTGCCTTAGGCCTCCTAGTGCATACAAATCTGATTTTGGGCTTTTATTTATCATCTAGGCCCGTGACAATATCCCCCCCCTCAGTGCTAGCCTTGTCCTCAAGGCTAAACTCTGGAAACTGGGTTGAGAATTCAATTGCGTTTTCCCAAGTTGCCTCGTTCAATGCTTTGCCCTTCCATTGAATGAGAACTTGCAGCCTCTGCTCTCCTCCCTTGCCCGTGTATCGCCTGGCCAACACCTTACTGGGTTCAAACTTCATTGTTAAGTCTGTCTCCTGCACCTGGGTAAATTTTGAGCCTGTTTGTTCCCCCTACTGCCTTCTTCAGCAAGGATGCGTGAAAAACCGGATGTATCCGTGATCCTTCCGGAAGTTGTAACCTGTATGCCACAGTACCCACGTTCTTCAGCACCTGGAAGGGACCATAATATCTTTGAGGCAGTTTTTGAAATATGTGACGACAGACCAATTGCTGTCTATGTGGTCTCAGCTTCAGATATACCATGTCCCCCACTTGAAAGGACACATCTCTCCGATGAGCATTTGCATGTTTAACCATCCTTTGTTGAGCACGGTTGAGGTTATATTTAAGTTGCCTTGATAACTCATCTATGTCACTCAATTCCGGCCCACTGCTGCCACCTTAATCTCCCCTAGTAAAAACGATGGCCCGAGGCTTTTCTTCCGTAAACCACTTCAAATGGTGTCATGCCAGCTGAGTTTTGGTAACAATTATTGTACCAGAACTCAGCCCAATTAATGCAGCTTGCCCAATCCCTTGGCTGCTCTGATGAAAAACACCGCAAATAAGTCTCTAAACACCTATTCACAACCTCAGTTTGGCCATTTGTTTCCGAATGATTGGCCAAACTCATGGCCAACTTTGTCCCCATGGCTTTAAACAACTCCGACCAGAATCCACTCGTGAAGACGACATCGCGGTCACTGACAATGGTTTTAGGGATGCCATGTAAACGCATCACATCCTTCGCAAAAATATCAGCTACCCCTTTAGCCTTAAATGGATGTTTAAGCGGTATGAAGTGGCCATATTTAGATAGACGGTCCACAACTACAAATATAACCTCATAGCCTCTGGACTTTGGCAACCCCACGATGATATTCATTGATATCTCTTCCCAAATGGCCATTAGAATGAGAAGCGGCTGCGATAGTGCTTGGTATTTTTGTTTTTGACACACATCACATTCAGCCACCCACTGACACATGTCTCTTTTCATCCCTACCCAATAAAAATTATCCGCCACTAGTCTCAATGTTCAGAATGCCCCTGAATGACCCCCCCTTGGGGTGCAGCGACACTCCTCCAACACCTTCTCTACCCATTTTGATCCCTTAGGTAGCACGAGCCTGTTTTTGTGCAACAAGCTACCATTCCATAGAGTGCAAGGACCATCCATTTCCCCTCCATTTTCCAATTTATTTATCACTGTTTTTAACGTAGGATCACCAGATAGAGCCAATTTGATTTCTTCCACTTCCAACCACACTGGCATTGAAATACTATTCAGTTCAACCTTCTCCTCTCTTCTAGATAATGCATCTACTGCTCCATTGTTCACCCCTGGTTTGTATTTAACCTCGAACTCATACCCCATTAACTTTGCTAACCAATGTTGCTGGTTGGGTGTTGTTACTCGCTGCTGGATTAAGTTTCGCAGTGATTTATGGTCCGTCATCGCTACAAACTTCCTCCCCAATAGATATGGCCTCCAATATTGAATCGCTAACACCAGGGCCATCATTTCCTTTTCATAGGTGGACTTAGCCAAGGATTTGCTGAAATAAGTGATTGGCCTACTCTCATGTGATAATACTGCTCCAATATCCCTTCCCAATGCATCACACTCAATTACAAAGTCTTTCTTGAAGTCTGGCAGCCTCAGAACAGGGGCTGAACTCAGCGCCATTTTTAATTCTTCGAATGCTTTGGCCGCTTCTTCATTCCGGCTGAAGTTCTTCTTCTTAAGGAGCTCGGTCAGGGGCTTAGCAATTTCGCCATAGTCGCGAATGAATTTTGCGATAATACCCTGTTAGCCCAAAAGTCCCCTGACACACTTGATGTTGCTAGGTTGTGGCCATGATTGGGCACTGCCCACCTTCTTCTGCCCCACTGCCACCTCATTTTCCAATATCATATGCCCCAAATGCTCAATTTCTGTAATCCCAAACCAGCACTTTTCTTGTTCAACAGCAGCATTTCCCCCATCAAAATCTCCAACACAATCTGTAGGTGATACAAATGTTCATCCCATTTGCTACTATAGATTAACATGTAAAAAAAAAAAAAACAACACAAACTTTCGCAAATGAGGCCTCAACACGTCATTCGTAGTAGCTTGAAATGTTGAGGGCGCATTTTTGAGTCCAAACGGCGTTAATGTGTTTGAAAGGCAGTCTTGGCCACATCCTTGGGTCACACCCACCCCGATCTTAAATCCAACTTAGAAAAGTAAACCGCCCCATGCAACTCATCCATCAACTCTTCAATCACTGATGTTGAGTATTTATCAGGGATTGTGATTTGTAATGTTGTTTAAGGCTCGGTAATTCACACAGAATCGCCAACTACCATTTTTTTTGGGCCAAAATGACAGGGCTTTAATAAGGGCTATTGCTTGGCTGAATAATCCCGGCAGCAAGCATTTCTGTCACCAATTTTTCTATTTTGTAAACCCACTTACATTATATTGCCATTTTATTCGGTGGCAAGGGTGCAAGTGTCTATGTTTGGTTGGCCTCCAAGGTTTTGATCTCCTTTGTCATTGCCTTGCTCCGGTTCTCATCAAGCATAGCCTGTTTAAAGCTTTTGTGTTCTGCTGTGGACAAAATGGGTGCTAAAAAAGATCGATGTGAAATAGAGAATGAGTCATGATAAAAATTTATTTAACAGATGAGAGATGCTTACTTGACAAGAAGAAGACCCTGGAGATGGCAGATTACAAATGGTCAACTCACAACGGTAGTCCTTCAGATAGGATGGGAGGCATGTCTCACGTTTTGATCGCCTAATTGTTGGTTGAGGGCAAGCAGGTTAAAGATCAGGTTTTGTGTTTCTGAATATTTGGGTTTGACACTTGAAGTCTTTTCATAAGTTGATTCTGATTCCTCCACTGGTAATGGCACAATTGGAGTGTTTGGTAATCCATTGGCATTATTGCTAGAGGGAAAAACATCTTCAAGAAATTGAACGTCTCTTGAAACAAAAAATCTTTTGGCGTTCAAATCATACAGCTTGTAACCTTTCTTTGCATATGGATAACCAAGGAAAACACATTGGAAGACCCTTGAATCAAATTTGTTTTGGTAGCACTAGTCTTAGTTGCAAAGCACAAACAACTAAACACTCTTAAATGAGAATAAGAGGAATGGATCCTAAAAGTAACTCATATGGTGTCTTTCATGAAAGAGTAGGGGTAGGACTTGTTTCTTTTGGATCACTAGTATTAGTTGCAAAGCACAAGCAACCAAACACTCTTAAATGAGAATAAGAGGGAATGAATCCAAAAGTAACTCATATAGTGTTTTTCCAGAAATAATAGGGATAGGATTTGTTTCATTTGGAGTCAGGCTTACTTCCCGGGAGAAGAACTAGGACCTTTTGGTATTTGATAATGATAATTCATTGCATCTTTTGGTCAGTTTGGCTAGAACGGAACAAAAGAATTTTCACAGACGCATCAGAGTCTAGGGGCGAGGTTTGGGAGAAGATAAAATTCAGAGTTGCCATTTGGACGACAAAGTTGCCAGAGTTTAATCACCTTTTTATATCAGATCTAGTTAGTGATTGGAAATTTATTTACAGCTAACGATAGTGTAGCTGTAGCAGTCGTTGTGGGGTGTTTAGCGGACTTCTCATCCGCCTTTTTATAACTTTTTCTACTATTATAATAAAATTATCGTTTCAAAAATGAAAAAAAGAATCGGAAGGTTGGCTTGAAAACGCAAGGCTCCAGCAACATTAAGCAAATGACCATGTTTTCTCTCCACAACCCTATTTTGTTCCCAGTTTCCATTGATGAGATCTCGTCAGTTCATGGATGATTTCTCTATGTTGATAAAATTCTTTCATGTCAAATTCGTAAACATTATCTGAAAGAATTATTTTGATCTTCTTGCCATTGAGTTTCAACTATAGTAAAATGAGGTGTGTTTCAGTTTTATTTTTTTATGAGAAAAGTCCAGGTACTCCTCATATGATCATCGACAATCGTAAAAAATTAATATGAGCCCCACTAAAAGATGGTGCATGGTATTTGGCCCAAATGTCACAGTGAATCAAATAAAAAAGAACAACAGATGTTTTATTACTCAAAGTAAAAAAAAGACGAGTTTGTTTAGCAAGAGGACAAACTTTACATGGTCGAATTTCAACAGAAGAACTCAGACCAAGGATCTATTTGAAAATTAATTTGACTAAACTAAAGCTGGGGTGCCTTAAACGCTGATGCCCTAAGGTAGGATCTGAAGAAGCTGTGACTTGGGAACAACCAGGTGTATCCAAAAAAGACTTCAAGAAGAACATGACATTATGTAATCTACCCGCTCCAGTTGTCTTCTTCGAGCCAACAATTCTTGATCACTGCTCTGTTAAGAATGCCCCCTTCATCTGGATGTTGTCTATTAATCTTCTCCTTCTTCAAAATATTAAGTTGAAAAGAACGAGACTGAAACTTTTGAATCTGATTCATGTGTGACGGTTCCAAAGCTTCCTTATTCCCTTCAAATAATTTAGAGAGATGAGCTGTGAATCGTTTCCAGCCCCATAGATCTTTGCCACTCGGAATGATGATACGCTACCTTGTTCCATGTTGCTGAATATTTATTGACTCCAAAAAACTTCCATTGTTATTTCTAAACTTTTGGAAAGTTAGCACAAAGTTGCTGCCCCTATATCGTCCAAAAACCGAACCTGAATTACAATTTCTAATGCAATCCCATATTAAAGAGACTTAAAGAATCTGGCCGACTAGAATCGGGAAGTGATGAGTGATAAAAAGAGACTTTTCATCTTTCTAGATGCCAATAAATCCACGGTCGGCGACGGTGGGCTGGGTGGCAGTGGTCGGGGGGAGTTAAGTTGACATTGAAACTTGGCACACATAACACGTTTTTCAATATGATATTTGGAGTTAAATGGACAATGCCAACGTGAGTTATTGATGCCTTTGAAAATTGCATTATTTGGTAACTGAACACTTGTACAGTAATTTGAAGTGATGAAAAAAATAATGAAGGAGAAGACACAATGTGATCAGTAGCACCGGAAACAATAATCCAAGTTATGTTGTTGGGGGATGAGATAATTTTTAAAGCAATACCTGACATATTGCTTTGTCGTAGGAGAACTTCCCTGGGAACCAATTGGAGTCAAAATTTGTTGCTATTGTTCTGGTGTAAACGGGAAAACCTGAGAAGTGGATGGAGCAGCAGAAGCTTGGCTGATAGACACTTGATTTGGAAGGGAGCGTTGTTGATTTGGTCCTTTGTACGGTTGATTTGGTTTCTTGTATACCACTTCGTATACCACAAGTATGTACTGTTTTGACAATCTAATAGAGGAATTGGATCTGCACGACCCTCCTCTACTGAATGCTAAGTTTACTTGGTCAAACTTCCGGGCTAATCCAATATGTTGCAGACTTGATAGGTTTTTTATATCAGGGGGTTGGAAAGACATCTTCCCTTCGTTCAGACAAACGGTGCTACCGAGAATTACATCGGATCACCACCCCATTTTGTTGGACACTGCGAAATTGAGATGGGGTCTTTCACCGTTCAGGTTCGAGAATGCTTGGTTGTTGCACCACAAATTCAAAGAGGAGGTTGCAGCATGGTGGAATACAGGTAGCACGCAGGGATGGGAGGGTTATCGATTCATGACTAAACACAAAGAAATAAAAATAAAAGTCAAAAAATGGAACATTGAGGTCTTCGGTGATGTGAATATCAGAATTTCGGAGCTGCAAAACAAAATTGCGCAGTTGGACGAAAGAGAGGCGCAAGGAAATTGGTCTGCTAACTTACAAGAGCACCGAAGAGAGGCTAGATGTGAGCTGGAAACTTTATACATCCAAAAATTTCAAATGGAGAGCCAAAAAGCTAAAGTGAAATGGCTCAAAGAAGGGGACCAAAACACTAAGTTTTTCCACTCATTGTTGACTGGCCGAAGGAATAGAGCAATGATCGATAAGATAGAGTTGGAGGATGGGTCGGTGGTTTTAGAAGAAGAAGAGATTGAGAACAAAATAGTTGGTTTTTAAAAACATCTATATAGGGCATCGGAAGGTGACGGTACGAGTATTGAGGGGTTGGAGTGGAGGCCAATAGATTCAGTCGAGGCAGAACAATTGGAGGTGAATTTTTCGGAGGAGGAGATCAAACGAGCGGTGTTTGATTGCGATAGTTTTAAAGCACCGGGCCCGGATGGTTTTACATTGGCGTTCTACCAGAGGAATTGGGAAACAGTTAAAACGGATCTTATGAAAGTTTTCGCTGAATTCTTTGAGGGAGGAATTGTCAATGGATCTACGAATGAAAACTATATCTGCCTTATACCAAAGAAACAAGAAGCGATGAAGATTAGAGACTTTAGACCAATCAGTCTAACAACGAGTTTATACAAAATTTTGGCAAAAGTTTTGACAAACAGATTGAAGGTGGTAATGAGTAAGACAATAGCGGAGTCAATGCGCATTCATAAAAGGAAGACAGATAACTGATTGCTGTCTAATCGCCAACGAAGTTGTGGAAGAGTATAGAAGGAAAAAGAAAAAAAGGCTGGATATTGAAAGTTGATTTGGAAAAAGCTTATGATAATGTAGACTGGAGATTTTTTGATTTTGTGCTTAAAAAGAAAGGGTTTGGAGAAAAATGGAGGAAGTGGATTAAGGGTTGCATCTCTAATGTCTCGTTCTCGATATTCATCAACGGAAGAACTCGGGGGAAGTTTAAAGGGGAAAGAGGACTCAGACAAGGAGACCCATTATCTCCTTTCTTATTTAATTTAGTGATTGATGGACTGGGGCGGTTGGTAGATAAGGCCAAGGCGGATAATGTTGTAAGAGGACTCGTGGTTGGGAGGGATAAAATCGAAATTTCACACATCCAGTTTGCAGATGATACGCTCTTCCTTGTACAATCTGAAAGCCATTTGATGGAAGCGGTGGAGATATTGAAAGTGTTTTGCATGAAATCAGGACTTAAAATTAACTTCGAAATAACAGCAATTTTGGGTTTGAACTACTCGGATGAGGATGTTGATAGGATGGCAATAACAATTGGGTGTAAGAAGGAGCAATGGCCGATTAAGTATCTTGGGGCACCTCTGGGAGGTAACCCGATGAAAATGGAATTCTGGGAACCCGTTGTTTCAAAAATGGCAAAAAAGTTGGCAAGTTGGAAAAAGTCATTTCTATCAAAAGGAGGTCGGTTAACATTGATCAAATCGGTACTAAGTGCCATGCCGACTTATTTTATGTCCCTTTTCAAGGTACCTAATCGAGCAGCACATCTTATGGAAAAATTGACGAGGGACTTTTTGTGGGATGGACCCGATGGGGAGACGCACTTTCACGTTGTTAGTTGGGAACAAGTGTGCAAGCCGAAAGAGAGGGGAGGTCTTGGTTTGGGTAACATACGGTTGAGAAATTTGGCCCTTTTAGGTAAATGGTGGTGGAGATGCGCAGTGGAGCAAGAATCTTTGTGGAAAAAAGTTTTGGCAAGCATTTATGGGATTCAAGAAAATGGAAGCGAGGCGAGGAACTCCACTTTGAGAAGCCCTTGGAAATTTATCTCTCGTCCTTACTCGACTTGTCATCAGTTGATTGGCACGGTGCTTAAGGGGGGGGAATTTCCTCCGCTTCTGGGAGGATAGGTGGGTGGGTTTGTTGCCATTCAAAGAGCGGTTTCCTAATATTTTCCGTCTTTCATTGTCGACTAACAAGCCAATCAATCACTTTTATTTTTTCGATGACTCTCAGGGTGTATCTAACTTTCAGTGGGATGTGCGGTTCAGAAGAGGTTAAACAACATAGAGTTGGGAGAGTTCAGTGATCTTTTAGGTGTCTTAGAATCAGTTAGGTTGTGCGTGGGGTTAGTGGATATTCGGGTTTGGTTAGGAGATCCTTCTGGTGCCTTTTCGGTCTCATCTCTTTACGAATCTTTTTTCTCAGTCAACTCATCTCGTGACTTTCCATACTATCCTAACATCTGGCAAGTTTCAATACCACTAAAGGTAAAGGTGTTTTCTTGGATTGTGGCTTTGGGAAAATTGCAGACTTGTGAAGCGGTGCAAAAACGAAGGCCGGGCAGTGTATTATCACCCCAATGGTGTACTCTATGCAAGGAAACCGGGGAGAACCAAGATCATATTTTGTTGCATTGTTCATACACGACTAGAATATGGATCAAAGTTATGCATCAACTTCGATTCGAGTGGACTTTCCCAAGCGGATCGAAAGACATGTTTCTCATGGAACCGGGATTCCTAAAAGGGAAGGGACTTCATAAATTTTGGTACATAGTTGTCCATTGCATCTTTTGGTCAATCTGGATGGAGCGCAACAATAGAATCTTCAGGGATAGAGATGACTCGTGGGAAGATCGATGGGAGAAGATCAAATTCAGAGTGGCTAGTTGGACGATCGTTTTACCGAAGTTTCAGCATATGACGGTCTCGGACATTGTTAGAGATTGGAGTTTTCTTTATTGTTAGCAAATACATGATAGACTGCTATAGGATTTCCACAGTCGAGTGTGAACTTTCATGTTGAGCAATGTGGACCGCTCATCCACTAAATTTGTAAACTCGTTTAATATTATAATAAATCTTAGTTTCTAATCAAAAAAAAATTTGGTCTCAAGAACGTTACCTCTTTGGTACCATGATAAGAAATGAAAAAGACTTGGCTTTTATATTTCTTCTCAGAGTTTTACTGAGCAATACAAATCATTATATACAAAAACAAAGTAAAATAAATGGGAAAGATCCTATACACAAATGGAGAGAGAAAATGCAATCTATCAGGCTAATAATATAGATTAGATGCAAGGATTAACAAACAAATATCTTCACCCGTATCTTCAGTTTAGGGAAAGATAATCGTATCAATTATCACACCAATTTCTCCAATATGATTGAAATATGAAGAAGGTTGTAAAGAATCTCCTTTGGCTTCTTCATCAGATAAATGGGTTTCAACCATGGTCAATTTTTAGGGGAATGAAGATTGCTTGCTATTAAAGATTATTGCAGCTATTAGATGAATTGCGGGTGCTGAGATAATAATTGTTTTAATTAGTCAGGCTTACTTTTAAAAGCACTGATTTAGTAATTACTTATCTCACCAAATTTTACATTCTCAGTTATTAGTAAAAAATTTAAAGCAGTTTTCTTTAGCTTGACTGTCTTATCTTACAATTAACTGGCAACTTGTGGATTACAATGCTTGAGGACTAAAGTAACTTGCACTCTACTTTTCCAGGATTATTATACAACCCATGGTGAGAATGCTATTTTCGTTGCAAAGACCTATTACCACACTACAACTGCTTTGCGCCAGCTAGGAAGTGGATCTGATGCCATTTCTAGTGTTAGTGTGAGTAAGAACATGTTTGAAACAATGACCCGAGACCTTCTTTTGGAAAGGACCGATCACACTCTTGAATTGTACGAGGGCACAGGAGCAAATTGGCGACTAGTGAAGAGTGGAACCCCTGGAAATTTGGGGAGTTTTGAAGACATTCTGTTTGCTAATTATGACATGCAAGATTCCCCTGTAATTGTGGCTATTGCACTGAATATTCGGGAAAATATACGTAATGTTGGTTTGAGCTATATTGATCTAACTAGAAGGATACTCGGTCTGGCTGAATTTCCTGATGATAGTCACTTCACAAACGTGGAGTCAGCTATTGTTGCTCTAGGATGCAAAGAATGCCTTTTGTCTGAAGAGATTAATAAATCTAGTGAATATAAACCGTTGATGGATGCATTTTCCAGGTGCGGTGCAATGATAACTGAAAGAAAGAAAACTGAATTTAAAGTAAGAGATTTGGTACAGGATCTTTGCAGGCTTGCGAAAGGGTCTCATGACTCAGTAAGAGATCTGCTCTCTGAATTTGAAATCTCACCGGGTGCCCTTGCATGTATTATGTCTTATGTAGATTTACTTGCAGACGAGAGTAATTATGGTAACTATACGGTCCAAAGATACGATTTAGATTGTTACATGAGATTAGACTCTGCTGCTATGAGGGCGCTAAACGTGTTTGAGAGCAAAACAGATGCTAACAAAAACTTTAGCTTATTCGGCCTTCTGAATAGAACCTGTACTGCTGGAATGGGCAAGCGTTTACTTCACTTGTGGCTGAAACAACCTTTGTTAGATGTAAATGAGATAAACTCTAGGCTGGATTTGGTGCAAGCTTTTGTTGAGGACGGCGCCATTCGCCAAGATTTAAGGCAGCAATTGAAAAGAATTTCAGATATAGAGAGGCTTATCTGCTGTCTTGAGAAGAAAAGAGCAAGTTTGGTGCATGTGGTTAAGCTTTACCAGGTATTTTCTATTTCTTTGATGTATACTTGAACAATGGTGATGCAGCCGAATACTGCATCCAATGAATTTCAAAATTTTTTGACTTCATGGTAAACAACTGAAAGAAAAGTGAAATTGCCTTTTGGAAGGTATGATTGAGGTAACACAACTGTTAATAAGGTAGATCGTTTGAAGTCTAATTGCAAAAGCTATCAGTGCGGTTATATCTTGACGAACTAGCCACACTCTTTACCTATCATGAAGGTTCTGTCTGATCTCATCTCTTTGCTTAGGCTATTAGTAAAATGGAGCAACTTCTTTCTGGAATAAAAAAAGTCCTCCTTTCGCTTGCTTTAAGACGTCTTATTTCTTTCTGGATTTTATGGAAGTAAGCACTTTCTTTCTACTATATACTGTTGTACAAAAGGGATTCCTTATGTCAGTCTGTCCAAAATGCTCAGTTGCACTAGCAAGATAAATTCTGAGATTTTTTTACCCGTAAGTTAATAATTTGATCATTAGCATAGAAACTATTAGGTTGTAATGCTTATCATTCTTTATCTCAACTATTATAACTTTTTCACTGCACATAAATTTATTTGTTTGTCACTTTTTCATGAAATACAGTCGAGCATCAGGCTGCCATACATCAAAAGTGCATTAGAGCAGTACAGTGGCCAGTTTTGTTCACTGATCAGAGAAAGGTATTTGGATACCCTAGAAAAATGGACAGGAGATGCTCATTTGAATAGGTTCACAAGTCTTGTGGAAGTTGCAATTGACCTTGATCAACTAGAGAATGGAGAATACATGATTTCAGCTGACTATGATTCACAATTATCTGTTTTGAAAAGTGAGCAAGAGTCTCTGGGACAGCAGATACATGAATTGCACAGAAATGCAGCTAACGATCTTGATCTGGCCCTCGATAAAGCTCTGAAACTAGAAAAAGGCACACAATATGGACATGTCTTTAGAATTACGAAAAAAGAAGAACCGAAAGTAAGGAAGAAGCTAAATACCCATTTTATTATTCTTGAAACTCGAAAAGATGGGGTAAAATTTACCAATACCAAGCTTAAAAAACTCAGTGACCAATACCAAAAGGTGGTTGAGGAGTATAAGAACTGCCAGAAAGAATTGGTTGCAAAGGTAGTTCAAACTGTTGCTACCTTTTCTGAGGTATATGTTGCTGAATGCTTGTAATCTCTCCCAGCCATTTTACAAAAATTTCGCCATTATTGTCATTTGTGTTGATTTCTTTTTACAGGTTTTTGAAGGAATAGCTGGGCCTATATCTGAATTAGATGTTTTACTTGGTTTTGCTGATTTGGCTGCTAATTGTCCGACTCCCTACACACGACCTAGTATCAATCCACCAGTAAGAGTTAGTTAATCATCCTAACTCTTTTGTGAAGAAATTGTAACAGGATTTTTCCAATTTCTTACTTGTCAGGATATGGGAGACATTATTTTAGAAGGAAGTCGGCATCCTTGTGTTGAAGCACAAGACTGGGTGAACTTTATCCCAAATGATTGCAAGCTAGTAAGTTCTTGTCCTCTGCGGACAACCTATCTTTAGCAGCCTATGCTCAGATTTTTCATGTAGTACTTTGTTTTTGTTTCCAGATCAGGGAAAATAGCTGGTTCCAGATTATCACAGGGCCTAATATGGGTGGAAAATCAACTTTCATACGACAGGTTGGTAAAAAATTCTTGTTTAATCTGCATATCAAAGAAGTACTTACTGGAGCATTTATAAGCATTATTCATGAGAACTAAGGGATTAAACTAAACTTTTAAGATCGGCATTGGGGTTAGTCCTAACTTCCTTGAATTGTTTAGAGTTAACTCTTATTGACCTTGATAAGACAAAGCATGGACTTTGTCCACAGGTCTGGTAATGCAGGTGAAAAGTTCCTTGGAGAAGGTGGTGTTAAACTATCAACTGTAGGATGCTATGTATACTGTTTACATGCAAGTGCACATCGGTGTAAATGACTAAAGATGTCTAAAAATAATTTATGATCATGATTTCCCTTGTTTAAGTATGATGAAAAAATGGGGCTTCTCTATCTCCTTTATAATCACATCAGCTCAATGTGTTTTAGCAAAACCAAAAAATTCATTCTCCTAAATTTGAACTGTACCCATAAATCATCTTTTACAATTATTTCAAGAGTGCCTGATGCATCGCATGTGATTAAAGGCTGCTTGCTTACTGAAATTAGGCTGTACTGAGTTTTATTTATACACAGGTTGGCGTGAATGTTATGATGGCACAAGTTGGTTCCTTTGTCCCATGTGAAAGCGCTAGCATTTCTATTCGTGATTGTATTTTTGCTCGAGTGGGTGCTGGTGACTGCCAGGTAATTTTAATCTGATAAGAAATGAAATTGTTGAAGTTGGTTAAATTCTTGAAGATTTTGTTTGGTGTGACTGTTGTGATGTATCTTATTATCACCTATTCATCCATGACTGTGAATAGACTTACAGTTGTCGGCATGGTTGTCAGGAGTTGGGGATCATGGGATTTAGTGGCGCCGCAGTTTTTTCAGGAAGCTGCAATCACATTCTTTTAGTGTCAAATTAGTTTCTTCAGAGATATAGTTTAAATGGAAAAGATGAAAGTTTAGATTATGATTTTTACATATGTTATTTTGGCTTTGGTGATAAGTTGGAAGAAGTGCTTTGTTAGGATGACTTGATTTGATTTGACTTACATACCACTTTAATAGTTTGAATATCAATTCCGAGTTCCTCGTTGACTCACTGTTGAAAACACTTTTTGGGTTTTAGATATTTATTTATCATTCTTCAATCATTATAACATTCTAGACAACGTCATACCTTCTATATTTTCATCTCTATGATTAAATTGTGTTTACATCCCTATCAACTTATTGACTTCTGATCATTGATGATCTGGTTGTGTGTCAACTGATCCCCATGCACATATGCACTCACACATGCACACAGAATAGAGAAAATATTTTGATAAGTAAAAGGCAATTGCATCTTTACAATAAGGAACCCAAATGACTTTCACTTGCTTAGCTTAAACTATTAAATCCCCCAGTATGTGCAAATGCATGTTTTGTGTGACAGAAGGATGTATATATTTATATTTCATTTGTTTAACATATCTTCATTCCGCCTCTTTGTCTCCCTTGTATAGATGCGTGGAGTTTCGACTTTCATGCAAGAAATGCTAGAGACTGCATCAATCTTGAAAGGAGCTACAGACAAGTCTTTAATAATAATTGATGAGTTAGGTCGTGGCACATCAACATATGATGGATTTGGTTAGTCTTTCACTCATCTGCATCTTTGTTTGTTAATTTTTTACTCATCTTTTTTTTTATTTCTCTATATTGTACTAGTATTTGGTAATATGATCGATGTGTTTAAGTTTTATGGCCCTTTTCCCAATAAATATCCTGTTGGGATTGTTTTATTTGCTGGCGCAGAAGTGTATTACAATAATTAGAATGGGTAATTACAATTGTGCATGACTATGAAATGTGATTCTTGCGGAAAATTTCTTTTTTTGGGTGAATGTGCATAAATAGGTGTGAACATAACAAAATAATAGAAGGAAAATAAGAAGTTAGCGGGAGCAAATTAACTCTAATAATCTCAGAATTTTCATTCATTTGCTTATATCTTTTATCACACATGTCCAATGGCATACCACCCACTTTTCCGCACAATGTTGCAATTGTGCCACACCTACACACATGGAGGACAATGGAACGTCTATATTTTTTATATTTATTAATGCATGTGAGCTTTATCAACAAGAAAGGTAAATGCTTTTAGTTAATGGATCACTTTGGATGCATTTGACAGTGAATTATCAGATGCAACATGTGAGGCCCGGGGCCGAAGAGGGCGGGGGGTGATCGCCGGTGCCATGAGGTTGTACGGACAATGAGCGGCTCCTGGCAGGCTTCTAGGTGAAGGGAACATGAATGAACCGATCTTACACCGGAAGGAGAGGGATTCCGAGACTGTTCAATGTAATGGACTGTACAGTTGAAGAGGGCTTAAAAGATTTGATATGTACTACTCATACCACGAAGGTGCATCTTCTTTTCGGTAGCTCATCACATAAGAACTCCAAAGTTAAGCGTGCTTGACTTGGGGCAATTCTTGGATGGGTGACCTCCTGGGAAGTTTCCTAGGGTGCGTGTGAGTGAGGACATAAGCACGCTGGAAAGACTCGTCTTGGTACAGTGAGGACAGTCGTCGAATCTGGGGCGTTACAGTTGGTATCAGAGCCGACCTCTCCTAGTACGGTGTGGGTTCGGGGACGAACCAAGCGGAAGCTGGTGGGCATGTGAGGCCCGGGGCCGAAGAGGGCGGGGGGTGATCGCCGGTGCCATGAGGTTGTACGGACAATGAGCGGCTCCTGGCAGGCTTCTAGGTGGAGGGAACATGAATGAACCGATCTTACACCGGAAGGAGAGGGATTCCGAGACTGTTCAATGTAATGGACTGTACAGTTGAAGAGGGCTTAAAAGATTTGATATGTACTACTCATACCACGAAGGTGCATCTTCTTTTTGGTAGCTCATCACATAAGAACTCCAAAGTTAAGCGTGCTTGACTTGGGGCAATTCTTGGATGGGTGACCTCCTGGGAAGTTTCCTAGGGTGCGTGTGAGTGAGGACATAAGCACGTTGGAAAGACTCGTCTTGGTACAGTGAGGACAGTCGTCGAATCTGGGGCGTTACACAACATATGGTGAAAGAGAGAGATTAGCAATCTTCTGTTTTTTCCATTTGAAAAATCTATGTAATTCTAGTCAAAGGGTAATGTAAAATGATAATAATTATATCTTAATACAATTTCACTTACTGGGACTTGGATAGCTTGCATGATTGACGCTGGTTGTGGATTGACTTGACATTCTATTGTAATTTGAGAATGACCATGATGTGCTAAATGAAGGATATGTTTTTGAGTTAAGTTACTATGAATGCTTTGTAGTTTGGTGGCTGAACTTGTTTTCCATATTCTGGTGCTCATATAAGGATTTGAATTCGCAGAGAATTTCACTGAAAATACATTGTTTGTAACTTTTATTTTTGTGGTTTCTAAAACACATTATTTGCAACATAAACTGATTAGTGTTTGATATGAATCATGTTTGTCCATTGATGCTCTCTTTTTTCCCTCATTGCAATGAATTATATCTTTTGTTTCATCTTGGCCCCTTTATATGGCTCCATCTTGGAGGATATTGCTAGCTAGCTTTTTCCTATTCAACTTTGTATTGCTAATGAACCCAACTTTGAAATATTGTGCTGTGGCAATTTCAGGTTTGGCTTGGGCTATTTGTGAGCACATAATTGAAGTTATAAAAGCACCTACCCTGTTTGCAACTCACTTTCACGAGTTGACTTCATTAGCTCATGATAATTCAGATGATAAGCTATCTTCAAGAAAGCATATAGGAGTAGCTAATTTCCATGTGAGTGCACACATTGACCAATCAAGTCGCAAGCTTACCATGCTTTACAAGGTGTCTTTCTCCCTCTCACACTCTACTCTGCCATTTTGTATTGATGTTCAAGCTGCGTTTGTTGATCATCTAAGTGATCAAGCTGTGTTTGTTGACAATCTAAGTGTGGAAAGCAATGATCGGTTTGATGCTGGATGATGAGTGTGATGTTCATGCCACTTGATGTGTTGATGTGCAGTCTAGTTGCTTTTATGATGCATTCATAATTAGCAGAAACCAGAATATCGGACTACATCAAAATTTATGTAAGGGCATCACAATATTTGTGTGTCTGCTACAAACATGAAACAAATTAAATATGGGCTCATTAGATGTAGATGGAGTAATTTGTTGTTTATTAATCTTCCGAGTTTAAATTGGGCTCACTTGCTATCAGTTCATGAAACAGTGTAAATGCATTTAACAATGTTCCTTGTGCTCTACTGTTCCAAGGTTGAACCAGGCGCCTGTGATCAAAGCTTTGGAATACATGTAGCAGAATTTGCCAACTTTCCAGAATGTGTTGTTGCTCTTGCCCGTGCAAAGGCTTCCGAGTTGGAAGATTTTTCGCCCGTGGAAGTTTTGCACCATGATGCAAAAGAGGTAAATCTTTAGCCATCATGAATGCAAATAGCAACAGCAAGAATTTGATTTATAAGTTTCTGGTTCCACTAGACAACTACTGTCCTGGTTCATAAAAACTCCACCGGATGATAGAAGATGATGAACCATTATTAGTGAAAAATGAAAAAGTTTGGGATAGAAGAGATGATACAGTACAAGAGGAAGTAACTCTTTGTCCTTCCATATATAACCGTTGCCGGTACTTTGAATGACCACACTTTTTCAATGTTCGGTTATTTCTGGGTTCTGTGGGATCATGCATATTTCGACATATAACCAACATACTATTTCTCCTAATTGCAAATGTCAACTGAGAAAATTGATGATGCAGTAGTATAGTTGTTGGTTCATCTAATTTTGTCCTGATATTCAGATTTTACCAAAACGGAAGCGAAAATGGGATTCTGATGATGTAAGTAGGGGTGCTGAACGAGCTCGCCAGTTCTTAAAGGACTTCTCTGAGCTGCCGCTGGACAAAATGGACTTGAAGCAAGCGTTGGAACAAGTTAACAACTTGAGAGATGGATTGGAGAAGGATTCAGTTAACAATTGCTGGCTCCAACAGTTGTTCTAGAAAATACCCAATTCAAACATCTCTTTTTTTTCTCTTTGGTTTTGTTGATCAGCTTGGATGCTACCACTCGAACCTGAAGCCATGCTGATACTGCGCTTGCTTGTGTTCCTTCTGTTGCTTATTAGTATATATGTAAGTAATATATGGTTATACCTTCTGATGCATTCGTCTAAACTTGCTATTACATTATGGTAGAGGTGCAAACTAACTAAACCGAGCTAATTATGTCATAATATGAGCTCGAGCTCAAGCTTCCATTTTTCTGTTTGAAGGTTAAAACACGACATATTTTGAGTTCGAGCTCTGCTATAATTGAAGTTTAAAGGAAACTCAATTTGTTTTATTGGATTAAGCTCTGTTAAGAAATTTTCAGATTCATATACGAGTTTTTAGATATGTAGTTTTTTTTGAATGTTTCTAAAATATTAAACAAATAATAAAACTTGTCCGTAATACAATAAAATGATTCTTTGCATGTCGGCTCAAGTGGAACATGACCTTGGTGTGGTTCTGCATAGATGAACAAAATTTAGAGGGGACAAGAGATGTTAATGATGTAGTCATTCTAATATTCAAGTCAGTACGGAAAAAAAACTTAAATATGCTATCTAAATAGTGTTGATTGATAGCAATGAGTGAACGTGGTTCGTAAAAACATTGTTATTCGTGGTCCGTACGATTGATTGTTGAGATTTGAGATTTGATTGATTTTCGCGAACACTGTTATATAAATATTCCCCAATCCTTTACTGATTCCGGTGTGCTTGCTCGAGCTTTGATGAGTTAATAGTAATTTGATTTGATTTTGATACATGCTCAGGGGAGGAACAATTAATTTGATATATTCACGACATGCATGTATTGCATAACATATATTATTTTATAGATACATATTGTATTTATTATAGTTATTTCAAAAGAGATGTTTGCTCACCCCAAGGGGACTGTTATTGTCTGTGTATGGACACTGACATATACAAAAAACAGGAGATTGTACTTATGGAGGAAGTCAGACTTAAGATTATTTGGTAGTGTATATCTCAATATATTTATAAATATATCGTAACATGTCCTGGAAATATGAGATGCTTGTGTATATTTATTTAATTGTATGAAAATGTTTTATAATGTGATGTGTTTAGACGAGAATTTATTATATACTATTTTTAGTATTATAATCACATTTGTCATATTTTGGAGTAATGTTAAATGAAAATTTTAAACTCTTTCACTATGATTAATTAACTCTAATTAACTTTTATGTTAATAACGTTTAAGAGTTAAGAGACCCACCGAAGTTACGTTCAACTCAAGTTGACCAACAAAGAATCACTTGACTTACCAGACCGTACCCGAGATATAAATTTTTGATTACATCATATTTGTATGTACATAAAACTTATGAAATATATTTAACACTTTATTATATTATATATTATTTATATACATTTTAATTGATGTGATGGAGGTTCAATATATTAATTAATTAATAAAATAAGCCAAAGATACAATGGCTCTAGCCTGTCAAGCACTCTTAAACATCTATATATAGATGTCTCTCTTATGTCCAATCTAAATTTTCATGTGTTTTCTCATTGAACTCTCTCATTTTATAGGATTATCATTACGCTCTTTGTTGAATTGAGCATCAGAGTGTAGGAGTGTCTATGCAGACAACCATTCGATGCCTCTTACGAGTGTTCGTCGCTTAGGCTTCTCCTTCATCGGGCGTGGGGGCTGCAATAACTCCTATTGTTCGGCCTCTATCATTACGTCTGTTAGACGTGCATTCAGGGTGTGAATTGGAGTCGGAGTGGTTACGCCAGAAACAACTTCGGCCTCCTCTAACTTTTGTTTGTCTGTGAAGAACTACACTGAAGTTCCGCTCAACTCGAACCGACCAGAAAAGAATCATAACTCACCAAATCGGACTCGAGATATAAATTTTTTGTTACATAATATTTGTATGTATATATTCATTATAATATTATTTTTTGAAGGATATATATTATTTTATTATATATGTATGAATATATGTATATATAATATATGTATTTTTATTAAATTTGCGCCCCATCTCTGTTAGGATCGGCTTTGACACCAACAAAGGTGTTTCAAACACAATATTCTCAATGAGTTGCATTAGAATGTATTCTAAGAATGTAAACACCGATTGATTAAATCGGGTTTGGTTTTTACACCAAACGAAAAATACTCGAAATAATCATTCGTTGAGAAAACTGAACAGTTTAAAATCTTTTAACTTGTGTGAACTGAATAACTGAAATAAAAGAGGATCAGTTCGAGCTTGTATCAGTTCAGTTATGGTGAGAACTGAACTGATATCAGCTCAACTGATAAAATCAGTTTCAAAGCAATAGTTAAACAGTTAAAGACACAAGATATGTTTATGAATGTTCGGAAACTTCAACTGCTCCTATGTCACCCCTCCTACACCTCGGGTAGAATCCACTAGAAGACTTTGATTTATACAACACCTTGTACCTCAGCTTAGGACTTACGCTACTGTTTAACTGAACTCCTAGTCTAGACTGAAGGAAACACCTTCAAGTCAACACTTTTTTAATGTCTATGTGTTAACGACTAGATACACAAGTTTAATGTCTTTTTGCAAGACTCACTCAGCTTTCAATAAGCTCAATTCTCTGTGTATATGTGAGTGATTGTGTGTGCGTGTGTGAGAACTGATCTATAAATACAACACGAAAGTGTTCTCACACACTGAGGGGATTGTGCCTCTAATCTAAACTGATAACACTATGAAGTGTTCCCTCAAAACTGGGCTGGTTGCTTCTTGTAAACTGATATGGATTATGCGTGCCCTTTCTTATCTGTGTTTATCCGCACACACTTGTTTTTCCACACATGTTTTCAATGATGGTCTTGATCTTGTATATATAGGAGCAATGTAACCGTACATCAAGACTCATCAAATATGTTCATTGCAGTTTGAATCCGTTCCTCGAAATTTGTGTCATGTACTTTCAAACATAACAAACTATTATTACATAGTAACCTCCTGTAAAGGGGGAGGAACTTTTTTAGCTACCTATAGTAGCCGAAATTACGATACACATAAACTAGAAAGAGAAAATATTACAATTTATTTGAAAGAAAATGAAGAGGTTGAGTGATGACTTCATCTTCCTTCTGTCTTAGTATTTATAGAAGCCCTTTGCGGATTTAAATTCTGGACTTCAAAATCTTGCGATAACGTTTCTTTATTGCCTTCCAGCTGTGGTTGGCATTATCTCTTGAGTGGGTGGCTGAGTGGTCCCACCATTTTTCTTGAGTTGTCTTTTTCTAGATCATTAATATGGAAACTTCTTCTTCTTCCATTTTTATCTCCTGGCATAAATAGTAGATATGTGTTTGGATCATATCTACTGAGATTTCATTCCCCGCTTCTTTTTATTTTTTATAGAGATCTTTGAAAATCTTCAGCTGATTTCTTATCACATTAATATGTCTTTTGAAAACCTTAAAATACGTAAAATACATTTTCTTTGGTTCCAAACTTCGTTTTAGTCTTGTGAGATTTTCTTGTTCTCATTTACGCTTTATTTATAGGTGTATTTGGGTTCAAGTCTTTTGGTAGTGGGAAAATCACATGTCCAGTAATTTTGTCGGGAAATCTTTAACTTTTGGCATCTCCGAGAAAAATGTGACTGTGGTCACATGTCCATTTATTTTTGTCGGAGAATCTTAAACTTTTGGTGGCCCCGAGGAAAACGAGACTCTGGTTCTTCGCTACTTGGTCCTGTTTATGCAAGATGCTTCCTGTCTGATCTAGGTCTGAAGCCCTTGCCAAACTCTGGATCCTTTTGATTCAGACATTCCGAGCAGATTTTTTCTGACCATCTTCTCACATGAGGCATGTTATAAAATTTCCGACAAGTTTTTTTACTCCTTGACAGCTTACAATTCAACATAAGATTTATTTTGTTTTCGAATAAGTCTTCTTAAAAACTTGTTATTCTTCATGTCATAGTGTTTAACATGAACAATACTTTTACAGAATTGTGATAAAACATAAATGGAAACTTGACTTTGTTCATCTTAGTTAAACAGACTCATAGACCCCATGTTCTTCTGGTAGAAATATCATCTTCAATTATTGAAGCAACAAATGATGTTTTTTTTATTGGAGGATCCTTGATAAATTTTTGAACATTTATGTCTGACCTATTTAACTTGATAAAATGAAAGGCTTCGTGAGAGCCTTTTCCTGCTGGTTCTGGTGTTGTACTGAAAAAATATAACTCTAAAATATCTCCTCTGGAAAAAGAGTCTTTATTTGCCCATGTTTCATGAACAGCTTCCTGGATCCATTTAGATAATCTTGATATTTCTGGGAAGCTGGGTGATGTAGTATAAATTGAGGCAAGAGCCCCGAATTCATACCATGCTTTTACCTCTTTTGAATATGAATTTAGTTTCATCCACATCCAAGGATATTTTTCTAAAACATCAACCCTGATTGTGGCTGAATAATTGCCTATTCTTGTTTTTAATTTCTCTCATTTTTGTTGATATACCTAGAATAGAGAAATTGCAGTTTCATTAGTATCAACCTTAGATTTACCCTTGTCTTTATTAGGTCTAAGGTTGATCTTTCTCTCTTCAATCTCCGAGGTGAAAGGTTGACTTGAAGACTCGAGGTAATGATCTGGATTTTTAATTTTTGTTTCAGCCGACTCATGTGGGGATGATCCCGACTTAACACTTGTGCTAGGGGTATTTGAATCCCCTGCTCCAGGTATAGAGTCATGTACTCGAAAACTCTCCATTTGAGAAACCAGTGGCTTCTCAATGCCTTGGAGGATAATTTTTTGTATTACAGACCATAGCTAGGTATAAGCCTATAAATATCTTGTAATTCGATCATAGACAATTTTTTTATCAGTTTGTTGTAGCCTACCCACAACTTCTGCATTTAGGGCAAGCTTGTTGAACTTATTTTGGAGCATTTCAAGGTGTTCCCTCAAATGCCTCTACATTTTTATGATGACATCAATGTCAACACTGTCCATCTTTTGTTAAAAAATTTGCAAGAATATTTTCATGAGATTTTATAATCACAATATCAAAAATATGATTTTGACAAAGAGCTTGCCATCTTAATAATATAGCCTTCTCGGGTTTATATTCTATTCTATTTTTAAAGAAAGTTCTTACTTGTGTGTTATCAACTTTTAAAGTAAATTTTTTTATTAGTAAAAATAATGACCATTTTTCAAAAGTCTTTTTTACTACATAAAATTTCTTCTTGTTGATATGTCATTTTATGGCTTCTTCTTCTGAGAAAAGTTCATTACAATACCTGCATGATTGTTCTCTTTCTGTTGTGATCTTGGTTAAAACTGTCGCCCACCAATGATCATTGGCATCTATGTACAATACCATATCATCTTCATCCCGAGGAATAAACATTTTTGGAAGATTTTTGCAAATATCCTTTAATTGGCTAAGTCTCTCTGTGTGTTCTTTCGTCTATATAAATTTTGCATCTTTTTTTTAGTAATGGACTTAACACTTTCCTGTGTTTTACTAGGTCTTAATGAAAATCCCAACAAAATTAACAACTCCTAAAAACTTTGAAGTTGTTTCTTTTCTTTTAGTTTGCTTGGAAAATTTTGATCTACTATATGTTCCTGTAAAATTATTCCAGACTTATCGATTTTTATTCCGAGGAATTCAATCTTTTTTGTGGCAACGACTGCTTTCTTTTCAGATAAAATCAGTCATTCTTTCTTGCAAACTTTAGAGAAAATCTCTAAATGCTTGATATATTCTTCCATATTTTTAGACGCTATTAAAACATCATCAATATAGACAAAAATAAATTTGAAATAATCTTTTAATAGATTATCCATTTTCCTTTGAAATATCTGAGGTGAATCAGCCAATCTCATTGGTAAGACTTCTCAAATATAGTGTCCTTGTGGTGCGGAGAAAGCTGTGAATTTCTTACTTTTTTTGTGTATCCGAATCTGATAAGATCCAGACTTACAATCAAATTTAGAGAATATCTTGATGTTGCGTACGCAACTAATTAGATGTTCTCTACTATGTATAAAATACCCATCAAATTCCAAGATCTTACTAATTTCTTGATAAGCTTGGTTTGTTCCTCTTGATTTCACCATGATTTATTACCAGAAAACCTAGGCTGCTATATGGTGATATTCCTGCTTTGATTAGCCCAAAGTCCAGATGTTCCTTGATAATAATCTGCATATTATTTTGATTTATTATGTTCATCGGGATAGGCTTACATTAGACAAATTCATACTCTTTGCCCTCCTTAATTTTAAGGCAGGCTTTGAGTTGATTTTTATCTCACCATGCCGATGGATCTTCATTGTAATTTTCTTTGATCATTTTCTTAACATCTTCTAAGCATACCTTTGTTCAAACTCTACATCTTTCTGTTGTAGAGCTATTTTGCATAATTCTATTTCTTCAGGTTGGAGTTCCTTATCTGCTTTAATTGGAGCATTAATTGGAGTATTGTTTCTCCAAACCTTCTAGAATCCTTCATTTTTGGGTTCAGAAGTTTCCTCCATCACCACGCTTGCTGCGGAACTAGATTGAAAATTTTCTGTAAAATGTCTCTCTTAGTCTCTAAATTATGACTTTGTGATCACATGGTATTGTGAACACTAATCTTATAGTCTTATTTTCTTGTGTATATGACTTAAACATCTGTAGGAAATTGTTTCCTAACAGAATATCAGCTCACGTATCATGAAAATAAATCGATGGTGTTTTTACCTTATACCACGATGTTTGTCCCGCACCGCCTCCGATTAATATTTATGTCATCTTAATCACTTTACACAAGATTAAATCTTTTTAGAAAAATCTCTTCCAGCAATCTAAGGTAATTCTTCTTCCAATTCTTTTGGAAAAACTCCTATTTTTGCTGTACAGATTCCAGCTTCTGAATCAATACAGGCAGCAAAATATTCTACCTTATATTGTTCGTACAACATCCCTACTAGGATGTATATCGAGAATGAGCTTGTGGTCATTGGATTTTTCACATTCTATCCCCATCCATGAACTCTATTCCATGCTCTAGTCGTTTCCAAGGTCTATGTTCCTCGAAAAATACTATTTCAACTTCCTTCCAATCTTCTGGACATCTAAGCTTTCCTATGTCGAAAAGCTTTTTAGAGTCTGTTGGATTTCTTGGACATGTATTTTTCCCCACCTGTAGCTTGTAATTCTATCTCCATGAAAATATAGTCTTCTTGATTCCAATTTAAGACTTTGATTTCTTTGTAGAATCGGTTTGTCCTGAATTTGGATATATGTTTCCTGTGTTAATGGAAACTCAACTATTTCTGGATAAATTGTCTGGACAACTTTTCCAAATATCTCATGTATTTCAATGAACTCATTTCTAATAAACTATTAAGAATGATGTGTATTAGATAGAGTATATGAAATCTGATAGGTAATAGAATACGGTCTATTACCCTATTTCATCAACCTTTTTTCTTTGAAGTTTTGATACAGCGTCAGAGCTCGGCTGAAATCTCAATCTGCCAGGTTGTAGGCAATTCTTTGATAAATCAATCCTGCAATTCTCTCTGCACAGAAATTTCCTGAAATAGTTCCCAGTACTGAATCTTGAAGGTTACTCATTCGTTTATTGCATATAGCAATATTAATAGGTGAATCTAATTCTTCTTTAAAAGTAGCTTTTATCATTATCTGGATTGCTCTGATATAAATCCAAGACATGGTTCGTGCTACTTCTATCTTGAGTTTTTGTAATTCCTCCTTAATTTCTTCAGAAAAAATTAGTTGCATCTCCATTCTATTTCCCATAAGTTCAATTGGAATTGTCATTTCCTTTCTAGAAATTTTATAGATTAGATGATGCTTTCTGTTTTTTGGGCCAAGATTTCTTTAGAACTTTTCTACTTGTCATTAATATCTTTGAAGATTAGGATTTTCTCTCATGATCTTGTGGATCATGTTATGGGAAATAGTTTTCTGACTAAAGATACCAGACAAATCTTCATATGTTTCATGCCGGAACACATCGTCTTCAGTCAGATTCCGATCATGTTCCATCATATTCTTCCTAACTCAAGACTTCTTCTTCTTCTTCTTCTTCATATATACTTTCTTCTGAGGCAATATCCTCAAACTGGAATATTTGAATAAGATCTTGATAATAAACTGCTTCTTCAATGTCCGGAGTCGGATCGGAGCGTTAATTCTTCTTTTTTCATTTTCTGGGCAGTTGGTTGAAATATGACCTCTTGCTCTACATGTTCAGCAGTTACAATCCTTAAAAATTTCATTAGCTTGGGTGTGAGCTCGGTATTTTCCCGTACTTCGAGATGTACTCGATGCTGGGGATTATATCCTACTTCTTGATGGTCCGCTCCTTTGCCCAGATTTTTAAGATCTGGCCTTTTGTCTAGACCATGCTGTTCTTGGTTTCCAAGAACTTCTTCCACCTCTGGCATAAGGATGAGTTCTAAAACTTTTACTCTTCTGCCTTCGCTGTTTAATTTCAATGATTGTTGGAAGATCATTTTCTTTACAACACAAAGGAGTACATTTGTTAATATCCCTTAATCGTTTGTAATTTTTTTGTAATGCTGCCATATGACACGATTCTACCAATTTTTCTCTGTTTTTGAAGTCCAGTATATCTAGATTAAGCATAACCCCATAAGAATGTATAGGTTCTAAAACAGATTTCCCATATATTGTTTAGTGTAAGGAAATTTGACTTTTCTTTGACCTTGTTTCCGCTAGATGTGATTCTCCACCAATATGAAAATCTGGTTGGGACTCTCTCATATTCATATTCGAAAATCCCACACTTTCTCTTGGTGGTTCCTGAGAAGATGACCAGGTTATGATGAGTTGTTTACCCCTAGTTATGTTCATCTTTAGATCTACAACCTTGAGATTTGCAAAAAATTCTGCAAGGTCTTGGAGATCCTCAAGACCAATCTTTTCTAAAGTTGTCATCAGATTAATTTCTTTCCTGAGACTGTTTTAACAAGATTGATCATTTTTTTATTCTTCAGTTAAAGGTTTTTGCATCATTTTGGCATTCTCTCTTAGGTGTAACAAGAGTTCAGTACCAAAAGATGGTGATAACCTTCCTTCTGAAGTCTTTTTACTAGAACTTGGTTGTTGTTCTATGTTTTGAATTTTTGTTTGAATATCCTTTAATATTCCAAGAACTTCTTTATGATTTCAAGGATTTTCTCCACATTTTGTAGTACATAATACATCATATTGCCATATTCTGTACTATCTTTTGAATTTCTCTAAGATCTCCGGAAAATTTAGAGAAATTCGGTACTATTTCTAGGAACACATTATTTTAAATCATAAGTTTACCTACTTTAATAAATTCCCTTTATTCTTGATATATAACCTTAGTTAGATCTTCTTGTTTCAGATATTATAAAGTTTTGGAATAAATCTTGAAATAATTAATCTCGAACCTGGGTTCGGATTCATGTTATTTGAGAAAATTTTCTTTCTCAAATATTTAATTACACTGTAATAATAAATTTGTATGTTTGAAATAATTTTACCTTGATTCTGATCTATTTCTGGTCCAGTAAAATTAATCATTAAAAATCTTTAAAATTAACACATATAAGGGTTTTTTTTGTCATTTATATTATGTTA
Organism: Primulina huaijiensis; assembly: GCF_012295235.1. Taxonomy (NCBI): domain Eukaryota; kingdom Viridiplantae; phylum Streptophyta; class Magnoliopsida; order Lamiales; family Gesneriaceae; genus Primulina; species Primulina huaijiensis. Next base: position 3,297,271 of record NC_133318.1, on the reverse strand, counting down.
GGGAATTTAAACAAAGTTTTTTGAGTGTAGAGAGTTAAAGATAAATTTATGTTTGAGTTTAGATAATTATCTCTAATTTACCTTTTCATAAACTTTTTAGAAAAAGACCATAAATTGATTTAAAAAAACCCTCGCCTGAGCTAGCTCCGCCATTGTATTTTGCACACCTCTTTTCTCTCTCCCCTCTTTTCTCTTTACTTTAATTTTGCATGCAAATATTTTTAAGTTTTTGTGCTTAAAATATGAATTTGCAAGATATCAACTATTGAATTGGATTTTTAATATATGCGTTTAAAATCCGAACTTTAGAATTAAATTCGAAAGTTGATTAAATTGTGCTTAAATCCAAGTTTGTAATAAATAATTTCTTGAATTTGGATTTTTTAAATTTTAATGTCTAGAATTTGAATTAATAGCGTTCTAAATATTTCAGAGTTCACGTTACTTTAAAATTTGTAGTGCTACTATTTTAAACTCGAAGTCGTTGTATCTTGAAAACATATCGCCAATAGTTGTAAGCACGGGGACATGACAAAAACGTTTTAAAGAACAAAGTCGATTCTCCCAGTATTTTTTTTCATCTCATATAACTCGTTTATTCCCAACCCTACTAATATTTTCTTCAACAAAGTTTCCATACAGGACTCAAAAATCTTGTGAACCAAATATATGTGTGAAAAAATGAATTTTTTTTGCTTTATAATATATATTTTTATTTTATGAATTGTTATTTATTTTTATTTTCATAATCATAAAACATACCAGTAAATATAATATCATATTTACTTTTGTAAAATATCAAAATATGTTTAATACATAAATAATGTATGTGTCAATAATCATAATTCAGCACAGACAAATGTTTTTTCGAGTAATCTATAATATTTTTTAATAAATAAATATTGATTTTTGTTTTGCTGTCTGCACTACAAGGTTCCAGACAAAATTTTATGCCACGAAACGAATACAAACTGCTGCTGCTTTCTTCTTCATCCAATCCATAACAGCAACAAGTTTCCACCTTTTCTCTTCTGCTAATCGCCAAGAAATCGATCAGATACGCAAATGCATTCTTCATCACGGTTTCTGTGTCAAATCCACCAGCTTCCCCTGAAGCCACTTCAATTTCCTGTGACGCAAACTCCTCCCCCCAATCAAATCCTTCGCCGGGACCTAACCTTTTCGTCCTTGCTGCTAATCATGATGGGCCCTCTCAACCCGCAATCACTGCGAGCAGAAACATTGGTGATTACACCGGATAAGGCCATTGTTCCATGCGTGGACAAAAACCCAGAAACGGGAAAGCAAGCATTTCTTGATGTGTCCATAAATGGAGAGCCTGTTGGCAGAATCGTGATTGGGCTGTACAGCGACGTTGTCCCATCTGGGTCCTCCAGGTTTAGTGATCTTGTCTCCGGGGCAGGGGGCGTGAGTTACCGCAGTAAAGAGTTCGTAAAAATCATGCCCAACTACGTGCAACATGGTGGGCTTCGATATTACGGTGGGGATGCGGAGATAGCCAGGAAAACTGGGAGTAAATTGCCGGTACTCGACGGTTTAGTGGACGAATTGGAGAAACAGAATGGTTCTTGTGTAGGGACCAAGAACGTGGCCAAAAGTGTGAGCATTATTGTGAGGGATCCATTGAAACCGCCTCCGAAGCTGTCGCTGGTTGCGACAGAAGGGAAGCTGGAAATCGGTCAAGACGAAGTCGGAACGGATCCGAACGGGACGGAGTTCGTGATTGCGACGAAGGACTCGCCGGAATTGGATGCCTCTGCTTTGGTGGTGGGGAGAGTGATTGAAGGAATGGATGTTGTTGAGAGGATTGGCAGAGTTGAGACTGTTAAAGACAATACATCTTCTCCTTACTTTAGGTACTCTTTCTAGCCTCCAAATTCTCCATGCATTTTTGGCATATTTCTTTAAAGACAATCATATTGTATACACACACATATACATGAAATGTAAGTATGTATATATTTGCAATATGTTAAGATTTGAACTCAAGTTCCAACTATTTTGACAATAAATTTAGTAGTTACACGAGCTTGGCTAGAATTCATGCCTCTGAATTTTGTACGAGCCTTTAGGTCATACACTAGAGTAAACTCAAATCCAAAAACTAGCTTTCTAAATGGTATATCCTTTCAATCTTATGATCTTTGGTCGAGCTTATTAAGATCGCACGACATAGCAGGCTCCTTGAGAAATTGATGATTGTGACGGCTGTTACGATTTTTATTCACCTATTAGTATTTGATTTATGTAACTTAATCCAATCTATAATGCAAATATATGTCATGTTATGGATACGGGTCCAATGACGATCTATTTTCAGGTATTCGTTTCTTTGTAAAGACTCTAGACTTAGTCGATATCTCGTAAACTTAGTGTGGGATCATAGCAACTGCTCTGAAATTTTCATGAATCCAAGTGAAACTGCTGAAATTTTATTAATGTGCCATAGATGTGCAGTGCTGATATCTGAAAGTTCAAAATTTTAAACAGAAAATCCATGCTGAGCAAAAATTCAAGAACATGTGTTATCTTGTTTTAAATTTGAGTATACTTGAAATATTTATCTGTTCTTATCTAATCTTTGCTTAATGCCGAAAGGGTGGCCAAGCTGATAGAAGACAAAAGGGCTGTGGTAGCAGAAAGAGGCTTCAACAAACCTCACTCCAAAGTGGTGATCACGAATTGTGGACTCATCATGGACGCTACCTAATCTTATCTTTTTTCCCTAATGTATTTACAATTTTGGACTTTTTTTATCAAAATTTTCCCCACTTTGTTGTTCAATATTTAGCTTGTTTTTAATATATTTTGCATAGGAAAAAGCCGCAAATAACTCAAGGAAAGTGTCAGATTGGAATGTGTTGAACAAAGATACGTATCTTCCAGTTTTTCTCTCTTTTAGGATTCTTGCTTATCTTCTAGTTTCCTTTTCTTTCCTATTCCCCAATCCTTCTATGATATACACACAGAGAGAAATTCAATATTTGATCAGATTTTTGACATTTAACTGAATGAAAAATGAATTTCTTCGAGAGACTGCCTGGCACGATTCAGATGTACCTCTGTCGCTTGGCAGGTGGCTACCTGATGCTCGTCCTTCACGGCTTATATCTTCCCGGCGCCGGTCCCAAAGATTTTGTCCAGGGGGATCCTCTGACGGTGAAAGTGCAGAGATTGGCCTCAGTGAAAACTCAACTTCCATATTCCTATTATTCTCTCCCTGACTGCATACAAAAGAAAATTGTAGACAATAGGGTAAATCTAGGGGAATTTCTTAGCAGTGCTCTCATTGCGATCTCTTCCTACGAGTTCGAGACGGGAGAACTACAAATGTGCAATGTTGTTTGTCGCACTATCCTTAATGCCAAAGATGCAAAGGAATTGAAAGAGAGGATTGATCACAATATTGGGTAAACATTAAGGGTTCAAGAAACCCGCCATCAAGGGTCCAGTAAAAACCAACGACATTCTGAGGAAAATACCCGAGCAAGAATGGTTCATGAACCCAGTCTTAACTATATTAATGGGAGGCATGCTCCCATTCGCTGTAGTATCCGTGGAGCTATTCTTCATCATCACATCAATCTTGTCACATCAGTTCTATTGCAACTTAGGATACCTCTTCTTAGCATTCCTCGTCCTTAACGTCTCCAGTGCCACAACCAATATATTCCACAACTATCACCAGCTCTGCAGAGAAGACTAATTGTGGTGGTGGAGATCATTCTTGACCTGGTTCATCTGCACTTACCTCTTTCTTTATGCTGCATACTACTTCAGAAACTTCCAACTTCGCTAAACCAGTACCCGCCATTCTCTATTTNAATATTTTTGACATCATTTTAAAAATAAAACGACCAACTATATTTGAAAAGTCAAAGAAAATAGTTCAAAACGTAAAATCGTCAAACGCTTTACCCATCCTAACNGGTTTAGTGATCTTGTCTCCGGGGCAGGGGGCGTGAGTTACCGCAGTAAAGAGTTCGTAAAAATCATGCCCAACTACGTGCAACATGGTGGGCTTCGATATTACGGTGGGGATGCGGAGATAGCCAGGAAAACTGGGAGTAAATTGCCGGTACTCGACGGTTTAGTGGACGAATTGGAGAAACAGAATGGTTCTTGTGTAGGGACCAAGAACGTGGCCAAAAGTGTGAGCATTATTGTGAGGGATCCATTGAAACCGCCTCCGAAGCTGTCGCTGGTTGCGACAGAAGGGAAGCTGGAAATCGGTCAAGACGAAGTCGGAACGGATCCGAACGGGACGGAGTTCGTGATTGCGACGAAGGACTCGCCGGAATTGGATGCCTCTGCTTTGGTGGTGGGGAGAGTGATTGAAGGAATGGATGTTGTTGAGAGGATTGGCAGAGTTGAGACTGTTAAAGACAATACATCTTCTCCTTACTTTAGGTACTCTTTCTAGCCTCCAAATTCTCCATGCATTTTTGGCATATTTCTTTAAAGACAATCATATTGTATACACACACATATACATGAAATGTAAGTATGTATATATTTGCAATATGTTAAGATTTGAACTCAAGTTCCAACTATTTTGACAATAAATTTAGTAGTTACACGAGCTTGGCTAGAATTCATGCCTCTGAATTTTGTACGAGCCTTTAGGTCATACACTAGAGTAAACTCAAATCCAAAAACTAGCTTTCTAAATGGTATATCCTTTCAATCTTATGATCTTTGGTCGAGCTTATTAAGATCGCACGACATAGCAGGCTCCTTGAGAAATTGATGATTGTGACGGCTGTTACGATTTTTATTCACCTATTAGTATTTGATTTATGTAACTTAATCCAATCTATAATGCAAATATATGTCATGTTATGGATACGGGTCCAATGACGATCTATTTTCAGGTATTCGTTTCTTTGTAAAGACTCTAGACTTAGTCGATATCTCGTAAACTTAGTGTGGGATCATAGCAACTGCTCTGAAATTTTCATGAATCCAAGTGAAACTGCTGAAATTTTATTAATGTGCCATAGATGTGCAGTGCTGATATCTGAAAGTTCAAAATTTTAAACAGAAAATCCATGCTGAGCAAAAATTCAAGAACATGTGTTATCTTGTTTTAAATTTGAGTATACTTGAAATATTTATCTGTTCTTATCTAATCTTTGCTTAATGCCGAAAGGGTGGCCAAGCTGATAGAAGACAAAAGGGCTGTGGTAGCAGAAAGAGGCTTCAACAAACCTCACTCCAAAGTGGTGATCACGAATTGTGGACTCATCATGGACGCTACCTAATCTTATCTTTTTTCCCTAATGTATTTACAATTTTGGACTTTTTTTATCAAAATTTTCCCCACTTTGTTGTTCAATATTTAGCTTGTTTTTAATATATTTTGCATAGGAAAAAGCCGCAAATAACTCAAGGAAAGTGTCAGATTGGAATGTGTTGAACAAAGATACGTATCTTCCAGTTTTTCTCTCTTTTAGGATTCTTGCTTATCTTCTAGTTTCCTTTTCTTTCCTATTCCCCAATCCTTCTATGATATACACACAGAGAGAAATTCAATATTTGATCAGATTTTTGACATTTAACTGAATGAAAAATGAATTTCTTCGAGAGACTGCCTGGCACGATTCAGATGTACCTCTGTCGCTTGGCAGGTGGCTACCTGATGCTCGTCCTTCACGGCTTATATCTTCCCGGCGCCGGTCCCAAAGATTTTGTCCAGGGGGATCCTCTGACGGTGAAAGTGCAGAGATTGGCCTCAGTGAAAACTCAACTTCCATATTCCTATTATTCTCTCCCTGACTGCATACAAAAGAAAATTGTAGACAATAGGGTAAATCTAGGGGAATTTCTTAGCAGTGCTCTCATTGCGATCTCTTCCTACGAGTTCGAGACGGGAGAACTACAAATGTGCAATGTTGTTTGTCGCACTATCCTTAATGCCAAAGATGCAAAGGAATTGAAAGAGAGGATTGATCACAATATTGGGTAAACATTAAGGGTTCAAGAAACCCGCCATCAAGGGTCCAGTAAAAACCAACGACATTCTGAGGAAAATACCCGAGCAAGAATGGTTCATGAACCCAGTCTTAACTATATTAATGGGAGGCATGCTCCCATTCGCTGTAGTATCCGTGGAGCTATTCTTCATCATCACATCAATCTTGTCACATCAGTTCTATTGCAACTTAGGATACCTCTTCTTAGCATTCCTCGTCCTTAACGTCTCCAGTGCCACAACCAATATATTCCACAACTATCACCAGCTCTGCAGAGAAGACTAATTGTGGTGGTGGAGATCATTCTTGACCTGGTTCATCTGCACTTACCTCTTTCTTTATGCTGCATACTACTTCAGAAACTTCCAACTTCGCTAAACCAGTACCCGCCATTCTCTATTTCGGGTATGCGCTGGTTGCTTCATTTGCGTTTTTTGTTCTCACCGGCACCATTGGTTTCTTGGCTTGTTTCTGGTTCACTAAAACTATCTACTCATCTATCAATATTGCCTGACAAATTCATGTGTGGGTTCGAGTTGGTAAAATAGGTAAGCTCTTGACCAATGTTAGGAGTTTGATTCTGAAACGTCCACTACTCGTTTTGCTTTGAAAGTACTAGAATTTTTTTTTTTACCCTAATAGTTCGGCCGATACATATATA
>NC_133318.1:3268505-3290489 GCF_012295235.1 Primulina huaijiensis | reverse complement strand
ATATACTTAAAATATTTTTGACATCATTTTAAAAATAAAACGACCAACTATATTTGAAAAGTCAAAGAAAATAGTTCAAAACGTAAAATCGTCAAACGCTTTACCCATCCTAACTTAGCAATATTTCAAAAATAAAGTCAACTCTAACAACCTCTCAAAAATCAGTCAAAAGCATAATAAAAGTCGTAAAAATCTTTAACATAAACTTTAAATCATAACTGCAGAAAAAAACTAGCGCTGGTCCTTGGGTTATGTGCACCTTCAGTCCAGTAAGATTAACCATCAAGACCTCCACTAACATCAACATCACGCTCACCTACATCGATCACACCTAGTGAGTGATATGAATCTGGCCGGGCATGGCGTGCAAATGATTGGACGGAGGCTCAAGGAAACATTGCATGAACTAATGAGCAATCGAGAAGAGCTTGAAAACAAGATTCCAAGTCTCGAAGTGTTCGAGATGCATGAAAATGAGCTTGGAGGCGTTGTGCAAGTGTTGAATGAAATTGAAAGACAGGAGCCTCCGCGCACATGCGCGAAGACAAGGCGCGCATATGCGCGAGAAGTACTGGACACCGAAGATTTTAACAGTGGGATTCGCGCATATACGCCAGACTAGGGCGCGCATATGCGCCACATAGGCAGAGACTTGCGCGCATATGCGCGAGTCGGGGCACGCATATGTGCGCGGCGCAGATCTTTTTCCTAGTTTAGAATTTCAATTATTTTGGCAACTTATCTTTTTGATGTCTTGATGATTATGTATATGGACGAAAATCATGAACAATAGTTCAGATATTATTATTGAGTTTATACAATAGTTTTGAGTTTTTCTCTCAAACTTTTTCAAAGCTTTGCTTTGTAATCAAAATCAAACTTATCAAAGTTTTAACTTTGTGGCGTTTGTCGATCGTTCTTGTGCGGATTGTCAAGGGCTTGTTCTTTGAAAGTTCGTTATAATTTCGGTTGTTATTTTCCGTGATTATTCGTTGCTAAACTTTTCATAGTTTAGAGGTGAAAATCACACTCGCACTTGATTCAAAAGATCGGGACAAAACATCGATCCTTGCTCGTTATTGAATAGAGGGCGCGCTTCGATTTTAATCGTGTTTGCTATTTATTCGTACGAGGATTCATATCATTTGGTATCAGAGCTTTTGATTAATTGAATTCAAGTAAGTTTATCTTTCGTTCTATTATCAGATCTAATTATCCTTTAGTTCCGCTTTCAGATATTTTTTGTTCTATCATTCTTCGTCGTTCGTGAATCTGTGATACACGAAATTTTGTGTCTTATTTATTTTTCTTTGAATTTTCGAAATTCCAAAAAAAAAAAAGAGTACCAAAAATTCGAAAATTCACCATTATTTCTTTTTTTGTATTTTGTTCTATTCTTTTTTGTGAGTCATATACAAGTGTCTCACACAGTCAAAAAAAAAATTATTTACCTTCATATTGCTTGTCTACGCAGTCTAAGTGAGTCGATCACAATTGTTCACAAGTTGAACTTGATTGTTTGATATTCAAATACAAAGCTTGAATGCACTTTCGAGAGAAACATCAAATTCGAGTGGAAACATTTGAGTGTGAGTGTTAGTTCTTTGGAGTGACTAGTAAGTATTTGTTGTGAGCAAAAAAAATACGAGGGGAGAGACGAGTGATTTTCTTTGAAGTGACCGTGAGAATTTTGGGTGAGGCATATTTTGTTTTCTACAAACGTTTTCTTGCAGGTACAAATCTGAAATTTAAATGGAGAGGGAGGTAGGAGACAATTCTAACCAAGGGTTATCTAAGGTCCAAATGGAGGCATTGTTTGGGCATTTCTCTAGGATGATGAGGGCAGAGTTGGAGCCGTTACACGAGAGGATGAGTAGGCTTGAAGTTAGTACGAGTGGAGCTAAATCTAAGCCTAAGGATTTGGGTAGAGGAGACGAAGATGAAAAGTATGATTTGGGAGGAGAAGCGGAGAGCCAAAGTGAGAATTGGGGTAGGAATGGAATAGGTAGAGGATTTGGTAGAGGAAAGAGAGAAGCCACACGGGGTAGATACAATGACGGGAATAAAGAGGATGGTAATATGGGTAGTATTAAGATGAAGATTCCTTCGTTCCATGGGAAATCTGACCCGGAGGCATATTTGGAATGGGAAAAGAGGGTAGAGTTCGTGTTTGAATGTCACCACTACTCCGAACAAAAGAAGGTTAGGTAGGCGGTGGTCGAATTTCTAGACTATGCTCTCATTTGGTGGGATCAATTAGTGACCACTAGGAGGAGGTATAATGAGAGACCCATTGAATCTTGGGATGAGATGAAGAGGGTCATGAGGAAGAGGTTTGTGCCCAACCACTACTATAGGGAGATGTTTAAGAGGCTACAAACTTTGAGGCAAGGGGTGAAGAGTGTTGAGGACTACTATAAGGAGATGGAAGTAGTCATGATTAGGGCCAATATTGAGGAAGATAATGAGGCAACCATGGCACGTTTTCTTTGTGGTTTGAACAGGGAAATCCAAGATCAAGTTGAGCTTCGGCACTATTTGGATCTAGACGAGATGGTGCAAATGGCCATAAAAGTGGAGCAACAACTCAAAAGGCGTGGANGATGAGATGCCTGCGTTAGAGGATCCTGATGAGGGATATGAGGCGGTTGTAGGTGAAGCACTAGTGACTAGGCGTATCATGAGTGCCCAAGTCAAGGAGGAGGAGACTAACCAAAGGGAGAACTTGTTCCATACTAGGTGTTTTGTAAACCAAAAAGTTTGCAATCTAATCATAGATGGGGAGAGTTGTACTAATGTGGCTAGTGTTGAAATGGTGGAGAAATTGGGGTTACCTACATTAAAGCACCCTCAACCATATAGGCTTCAATAGTTGAATGATTGTGCGGAAGTGAAGGTTAACAAACAAGTGCTAGTGCTTTTTTCTATTGGGAAATATGTGGATGAGGTCTTGTGTGATGTGGTACCAATGCATGCTTGTCATATCTTGTTGGGTAGACCGTGGCAATATGATAGGCGAGTGACACATGATGGATACAAGAATAGGTATTCATTTGTATTGAAGAAGGAATCCATTGTATTACTTCCTTTGTCCCCAAAGCAAGTGTTGGAGGACCATTTGAAAAAAAAAAAGAGAGATGAGGCCGAAAAAAGTGTGAACTAAAAAGTGAGATGACCTTTGAAAATAAAAATGAAATGGTTCAAAAAAAGAGTGGTCAAAAGAGTGAGACAGCCTTACAAAAGAAAAATGAGAGAAAAGAAATCGAGAGGAAAGAGGCCAATGAAAAAGAAAAGAGGTTTATTATCATTATGATGATATCGCCGGTTCAAAGAGGTTTATTATCATTATGATGATATCGCCGGTTCAATCCCGAGCATTGTTATCTCACTCTTGCAGGATTTCGATGAGGTCATGATAAGGAGGCGAGCAACTGTGGAAGGTGTGAGAATGCGATGGGATGACCCATATGAGTTCGAGAGAAATCGCGATGAAGTAAGGTTAGTTGCCAACGCAACACCTGAGAGGTAATATTTGTTTTCTTACCTTAAGTCGTCGTTGTTTTGTTTTCTAGAATTGGGAGAACATGTTGAAAATGTGATATTTAGAAGGTATGACTGTGATTTAACCTTGTTGCCTAAGTGTCATAGAATTGAGCATGGTGATATATTGCAAGAATTAAATTCAAATGTTATTGATTCTGAATTTTCAAAAGCTGTCGAATTGATAAGTCTTTGTTATGACAGTGAATTGTATGCGTTAGTCTTAAATCTTTGTGATGTGTTAAATGTTTACATGGGTAGTACATTTAGTGTGTCCTATTTGCATGATTCATATTTGTTTGATGATGGCGTTAGGAAGAGCATGAATGAATATAAGAATTTTTATGTGCATAATGGATACAATTTTAAAGAGAATAAATTCTTCGTTCTATATTCATTGCATGAGTTACGTGCTAGTGAGGCATATTGTGGTGGTTTTAACTTTGATAAAATGCGTCATTTTATGTGTTGGTTACATATGAAGAGGTGTGATAAGTGGTGTAGTGAAAGGTGCATTGCATATAGGGGGAGGGCACCTGAGCTAGATTCTTATATCGTGCATGAACTACATCTTATTCCTAGTGAATTATGGTCGTACATTGGTATGGTTTTCGTTATGCTGCTAACTAGGTCTAAGAAGGAGATGAACTTAATTTTTGTGATGCTTAATGGTATTTTATCATTTGGTGTAAATTATTATTTGGTTTATGGTGAAGTTGATGAGTTTATAGGAAAGGCAACTGTGATGTTGATATTTCCCGTGCTGATGGAGCAAGCAAACGATAGCGCCTACAAACTTGAGCTTAAAGGTAAGTATGTTGATAATATCATCCTTGTTATTACTAACTTGCTTTGTTTTTGTGTAGGTGGTCAAGATTTGAGGACAAATCTTTTTGAAAAAGGGGAGTATGATATGAATCTGGCCGGGCATGGCGTGCAAATGATTGGACGGAGGCTCAAGGAAACATTGCATGAACTAATGAGCAATCGAGAAGAGCTTGAAAACAAGATTCCAAGTCTCGAAGTGTTCGAGATGCATGAAAATGAGCTTGGAGGCGTTGTGCAAGTGTTGAATGAAATTGAAAGACAAGGAGCCTCCGAGCACATGCGCGAAGACAAGGCGCGCATATGCGCGAGAAGTACTGGACACCGAAGATTTTAACAGTGGGATTCGCGCATATGCGCCAGACTAGGGCGCGCATATGCGCCACATAGGTAGAGACTTGCGCGCATATGCGCGAGTCGGGGCACGCATATGCGCGCGGCGCAGATCTTTTTCCTAGTTTAGAATTTCAATTATTTTGGCAACTTATCTTTTTGATATCTTGATGATTATGTATATGGACGAAAATCATGAACAATAAATTCAGATATTATTATTGAGTTTATACAATAGTTTTGAGTTTTTCTCTCAAACTTTTTCAAAGCTTTGCTTTGTAATCAAAATCAAACTTATCAAAGTTTTAACTTTGTGGCGTTTGTCGATCGTTCTTGTGCGGATTGTCAAGGGCTTGTTCTTTGAAGGTTCGATATAATTTCGGTTGTTATTTTCCGTGATTATTTGTTGCTAAACTTTTCATAGTTTAGAGGTGAAAATCACACACGCACTTGATTCAAAAGATCGGGACAACACATCGATCCTTGCTCGTTATTGAATAGAGGGCGCAATTCGATTTTAATCGTGTTTGCTATTTATTCATACGTGGATTCTTATCAGTGAGTCTAAACACTCAGCAAACCATAATCTTGATAACAAATAATACGTATACAATCGCATACAACAGTGAAAATACTTTTCACTTAAAATAACATTTCATAATCATGCATAAACTTAAACATTTCATATCATCATAAACATATTCATTTTCATCATATACGTATACGTTTTTTTTTTTCGTTGAATTCAGACCGTTAATTGTGACTTTCGTATTGGCTGAAGGTCGATGGATCCATCTACGTATTACTACAGTACTGGGCGGCGAAGATATCAGCGACATTCTCACCCGTCAACTGAGCCTTGGCCTTACATATCATCATATCACCATATTCGTATCATCATATTAGTCACAATTATTTCACTTCCTACACCATTTCATATTTTCATCACTTTATAAAAATTAAACATGCATAAATCATTTTTATTTTAAACTAACTATGCAACATATCTTTTAGCATTAACGTTATATCATAAAATTTCATAAACCTTTAGGCTCCCTTTGGTACGTATGATGGGATAAGTAAATGATTAGTAATTAGAGTGATTAAAAAATGAGAGATATGAATTAATAGTATGGTGAGATAAATAACATGGTGTTTGGTATAATTTTAAAATGATGGATTAATTTTGTAAATTTTATTGTAATGACTAACATGTCCCAAGTGCTAATTAAATATATATTCTTAAAATAATTGAATAGATAACNGATATATATTTGTAAAAATGCATTTAATTAATAATGAAAATAGTGATAATATTTTGAATATTAATTTTGTTGTTATATTTATTAGAAATATATTTGTAGATTTCGTATTTTTTAACAAACGACAAAATAATATTTGATATGGTATAAGATGAGTTCCGAATTTCAAATTCTATATATAATTTTGGGATAATTGAAATGTCATAAAGTAGAAAAAGAAGTCACATAAAAATTTGTTGTCAAATAAAAAGTGAGCAGAGTTTTGGAATAAGAAATAAGAGGAGAAAAATGTAATTTGATGAGTGTTGATAGCCTATCCCACTTGTTTTATTAGATTAATAATCAAATAATTATCCATAAAATTGGGTCTTAAACCGGGTCAAAACGATTATTAAAGTATCTTAAAATTTTAACCAAACATTAGATAAATGTTTGATTATTTATCTAATCTTGTTTAATCCACCCAACCAAACACACCCTTAAAATAATCATATTAACATATAATACATAATTCAGGGCACTGCCATGACGTTTACTATTTTTCAGGTGTAAAATGACAGTTTTACCCCTAGACGTAAAATTTCTAGATTTTGATTTTTTCTTACTTTCATTGACTCTAGAGCATCCCAAATAATTATTTAACTTAAATTAAATTTATCGTATTTTTATTTAGCTTAAATTCGAGGCTTTCTAATTATTTCTTAATTATTAATTTTGTAGAGCGTTTAATTCTCGAATTAATTCAAACTTTAATATAAGATTTCCAAATTTTAAACATAGACTTTTTATTGTCTTATCTACCCTTGTGAACCACGAACCACCTCCGTGGACCCACGGTTCAAGCTTTAAAGATTTAAAACCCATTATTCGAACCCTTGAAAGCACCTTCGAGCCAAGTCACGATTTCATCGAGCCAAGCCCGAGCCACCCCGAGCCAAACTTTTCCCAGAACCTCTATGGACCCTACTGGACCCCTAGGACTCGACTCTAGCTCGCGTCGAAGCTACCTACACCAGATGAGTGCTGCGGCCTCGAAACCCTACTAGCCTAGGACTCTTCGAAACCCAGCTAGGACCCTTACTCTCGAGCCAACACCGAGCCCAGCTCGTGAATCCTCTCAGGACCCTAACCAACCTAGCCTGGACCCCTGACCCCAGCTGCGAGCCTCTCTGCACATAGCTGCTTCTCGGGTGGCTTTGGGAAGAGTCCCATCGTGCATGGGCTCTTCCCTAGCCGTTGAGCGCTAGGACTCTCCCACACACCCAACCACATCAAACCCCAGCCCTGGTCATGCTCTGGCCAAGCCCTGAGCTGTGGTTCTCTCATAACCGACCCTTGACATCCAACACATGCGATAATAGTTCCAGCTTGTTCTAGTTCATGTGCAGCCTATCACCGTGCATCCTAGGACTCTTAAACTTGTGTAAAAACGTTCCATATTGGTCCTTAATCATGGCAGCCCCTTCATGTAATTAAATATCAAGTTTTAGGACAAAAATCATACCTTATTCATCCATGAATGCATAAAAACAAAAATATTCAAAAGGGAAACATGTTTTTCATGCAAAAAATAATCAAATACATATTAATATGTGAGATGAGAAAAAAAATAATTATGGCGTGCCTTTACGTATATTACGCACGAAAATTCATTGACGATGCGAAGAACGACGATGAACGACCTTGGCTGAATTTCCCTCAAGAAAACCGACGCTTTTCCTCTTGAAAAATTGTGTGTGTCGTGTGTTTGAGGGGTACTAGGAGTCTTGTGAGGTTTAGGGGAGATGGGGCGTGTGTTTTAAAGGGTTTGGAGGGGTAGGGTTTTGTGCTTAATCCTTTGATAATAAAATTTGTATGAAAGTTTGAGCCCATTAGCATGCTATATTAGGCCCAATAGTGCATTTAAAAATTATTTCGTTTAGGAAAGTTCGTGAAATTATTAGCCGAGTTGTCAAAAAGTTCATATTTTTGATGAAAATCGAATACCGATAACAATTACGTCTCGGCGTATAAAATCACCTCAAAACTCTTTATTTTCAAAAATCACAAAAATCATCAACTTTATTTTAAATAATTAAAAACAATTATTTAATAAAAATATTTTTCATTTTTCAGACTTCGGAGTCCGTTCTTCGATCGCATTTCGAATAACCTTAAAAAATACAGTTTTATGCAATCAAGTAGAAAACTACTTTAAGACCATATAAACATATCAAACATAATCAATTTAAGCAATTAAAATCGTTTAATTATCTATTTTCCATTTTCCCTAGATTTTCATGTAGTTGGTTTACGTCGTCTTATTTTTGGATCTTACAATTCCTCCTTCCCTTAAATAAAATCTCATTCTCGAAATTTGAACTTATCGAATAAATCTGGGTAGCGACTCCTCAAGTCCCTCTCGGTTTCCCAAGTAGCTTCTTCCTCCGAGTGATTTAGCCATTTGACCTTTACCATTAGAATGACTTTGTTTCGGAGTCTTCTTTCTTGCCTACCCAAGATTTGTATAGGCCTTTCTTCATAAGTCATATTTGGAGTCAATTGCAGATGTTCATGATTTAGTACATGTGAAGGGTTCAACATGTACTTTCACAGCATCGAGATATGAAACACATTGTGTACTCCAGATAGCATCGGTGGTAATGCCACTCTATAGGCTAGTGTTCCAATCCTCTCCAAAATCTCAAATGGCCCTATGACTTTTGGACTAAGTTTGTCTTTCTTGTCAAATCGCATAACACTCTTCATAGGTGTTATTTTCACAAATATGTGGTCTCCCACTGCAAACTCTAGCTCTCTTCGTCGCTTGTCGGCATAACTTTTCTGTCGGCCTTGTGCAGTCTTCATCCTCTCTCGGACTTTGACTACTAGCTCGGCTGTTTGTTCGATCAAGTCAGGACCAATTTCCTTTCTTTCGCCAACCTCGTCCCAATGAATAGGTAATCTACATTTCTTTCTATATAGTGTCTCATAAGGAGCCATCCCTATATATGATTGATAGCTATTATTATAGGTAAACTCCAATAGAGGTAATTTAGGCTCCCAACTCCTTTGGAAATCAATTACACAAGCTCGAAGTAGATCCTCTAAAATTTGAATAACTCTTTTAGACTGACAATCGGTTTGAAGATGGAATGCTATACTGAATAACAATTTAGTCACCATTGATGCATGCAGACTCTTCCAGAAAGATGATGTAAATCTCGTATCTCTGTCAGAAGCAATAGATACGGGAATCCCATGCAGACGAACTATCTCTCGAATATACAGATCGGCATACTGAGTCATGGTGAATGTCGTTTTGATAGGTAGAAAATGCGCTGATTTCGTAAGACGATCAACTATCACTCATATAGTATTAAACCCCTTGATAGTCCTCGGTAATCCCACAACAAAGTCCATGGTGATATTTTATCATTTCCACTCGGGAATAGGAAGTGGCTTAAGCTTCCCAGCTGGCATCTGATGCTCGGCTTTGACTTGTTGACATGTCAAACACTCGGTCACAAAACGCAGGATGTCTCGTTTCATGCCCGGCCACCAATATAATAATTGCAAGTCTTTATACATCTTCGTGCTTCTAGGATGGATGGAATATGACGAGTCATGAGCTTCCTTCATAATGAGCTCCCTCAAAGAGTCGTCACTAGGGACCCATAAACGATCTCGATAACGAACTATTCCATCCACCTCAGAATACAGCTTTCGGCCCTTGGCTTCATCTCTCACTCTCCACTTTTGCAATTGCTCATCAGTAGACTGTCCCTCACATATTCTATCTCTCAAAGTCTATTGTACTGACAAGGTGGCAAGATTAGGGGCCTCGCCCCTAGCATATACTGTAAGCTCAAACGGTTGAATCTCGGACTGCAATGGTCTTTGAAGTGATAATTGAGTAATAACTGCCGTCTTTCGACTCAATGCGTCAGCCACTACATTAGCTTTTCTCGGATGGTAGCTAATGTCACAGTCGTAGTCTTTCATTAATTCAAGTCATCTTCTCTATCTCATATTCAACTCTTTTTGGGTGAAGAAGTATTTAAACTTTTATGGTCGGTAAAAATCTTGCACTTCTCTCCATACAAGTAATGTCTCCAAATCTTCAATGCAAAAACTACCGCTGCAAGCTCAAGATCATGAGTGGGATAGTTTTTCTCGTGGACTTTCAACTGTCTCGACGCATAGGCTATAACTCGGTCATTTTGCATCATAACTGCACCCAAACCAAGTTTAGAAGCTTTTGTATAAAGAACATACTCTCATTGCCTCGATGGCATAGATAACTCTGGAATTGAAATCAAAGCTTGCTTCAACTTTTCAAAACTGTCTTGGCACTCGGATCCCCATACAAACTTTGCATTCTTCTTTGTCTCGTAGTGTCTATATCTAGTCCTAAACGCTGTCTTATGAACATCAGACTCTTTTACTTTAAACTAATGGTTCCAAAACGAAGATCAATCTTCGAGAATATCGATGTTCCTTGCAATTGATCTAATAAATCTTTAATTCTTGGTAGATGATATTTATTCTTGATAGTGAATCTATTCAGCTCTCGATAATCAATACAGAGTCGCATACTACCATCTTTCTTTTTCACAAACAATACTAGCGCGCCCCACGGAGAAAAACTAGGGCGAATAAAACCCTTGTCAAGAAATTCTTGGATTTGATCTTTTAATTCTTTCATTTTAGCGGGTGCTAGACGATAAGGTGCTTTAGAAATGGTTACTGTACCCGACATCAACTCAATAGAAAATTCCACCTCACTTTCAGGTAGAATGCCTGAAACGTCCTCACGAAAAACGCTAGAAAATTCTCTGACAAAATCAACATCCTCTAGCTTCTGACTGATAGAAGCATGTGCTATAGTGACACATGCTAGAAAAGCTTGGCATCCTCGTCTCATAAGTTTCCTCGCACACAGACAAGAGATAATGTGTGGCATTTCCTTGTTCCTCGTCGCCTCAAAGACAAAAGATTTCTTACTAGACGGTCGAATAGACATTGATCTCTGACGAAAATCTATCGAAGCTCCATTCGCTGATAACCAATCCATACCAAGTATGATGTCAAATTCAGGCATAGGGAGTACGATAAGATATGTCCGAACCACATCTTTATGCAAACGAAGCTCCAGATTCTTCACAATATTAGACGTGATCATTTGGTCACCGGAAGGAATAGAAACTTTGAAACCCAATCCCATATATTCAGGAATAATATTCAGCCGCTTGACGAAAGTTTCGGATATGAAAGAATGTGTAGCTCCCGAATCTAGCAGTACATAGGCAGCTACATCTAGAATGATTATCCTCCCTGCGGCGAAAACTTCTTTTAAATCTTTTCATATTGAAACTTAAGGAATTTCTATCATTATTTTCCCAAAATGATATATAGGTTACGCGTTGAACCCTAGTTATTTCATGAAAAATTGCATTGTAACCCTTCAATTTTTCGAAATTTGCATTTTATCCCCCACAATTTTTCGAAAATTGCTAACTGACCCTTTTAAATTTCAGAAATTTTGATTTTGGTCCCTTAAATTTCAAAAATTGCTCTTTTGGTCCTTACATTTTCGAAAATTACAAATTTTCCCCTTAAGATTTGTTTAATTGCAATTTAGTCCTTCCAATTTTCAAAAATTACAATTTTGTCCTCAAATTTTTTTTGAAAGTTTGTATTTCTGCCCCAAAAGTTTCAGAAATTGCATATTAATCCCTCCAAATTTTCGAAAATTCCTAATCATGCCCTTGGTTTTGATTTTTCTCCATTTTTGGCCATAAAACTTTTATTTAGAATTATTACATCATTTACATAAATTAATGCTGAAAAATCAAGTCTAATCTCTATGGTTTCCATCATCATCTCTTAATTTCAACTAATGTAGAGCATGCAACCTAATTTCCACTAGGTTATTCTTGATCTCAATTTCAAATCTCATAACCAATTAAACATTTCATGCAATGAAAGCAATATAAAAACGTTAAATAACTGGGTTAATGATAATGAGAGTCGTGTCTAGCTCCTCTTTGGCTTCCTCGGCATGCATAACATAAGCTCTTCCCGCTGTGGGTGCATTCTTCTTTGGGCAATCAGCAGCTTTATGCCTTTCCTTCTTGCATATGAAGCATCTAAAAGATCCCCACATGCATTTGCCATAATGTAAGCGATTGCACTCCTTGCATGGTAGCCTCTCTGCAGGTTTTGGTGCTCCAGGTTGTGGTGGTTTTGGTGGTGCTGGCTTCTTCTTTTGCCTTTGGGGCTTTTGCTGCCCTTGAGGTCTAGGAGGCCCTATGTATGGCTTCTTATTCGGCTGAGAATTCTGCTGGTGTTGCTGTCTTTTGCGTTGCATCTCAAAATCAATATCTTTCAATGCTTGCTCGGCTTGATATGCATAGGTAGTGGTAGCAGCATAATCCACAGGATGCATCATCATCACCTCACGACGGATGGTAGGTCGAAGTCCATCCATGAAGTGCCTCATCTTTTCAGCAGGATCTCTAGCAATGAGGGGCACAAAGTGACAACCCCTCTCAAACTTCCTGTAGTGACCCGTTCCAGAATCACCTACTAAACAAGAGCTAAGCATGCAATTAACCTAAATAACAATAATAAGAGATAATTACGAAAACAGTCAATAAACAATAGTTATACAACTCAATCGAAGTCCAAAATAACTCAAACCAAAATATACGGTACAACCATATCGAATCAAAACAGTATTGATAAACTAGATCAACCGGCTACTCAACGTCCTCATCCTCCTCCCGAGCCATCCAACCCGAGGTCTGCCCCATGGGAATAGGGTGTCCAAAATAAACAAAACTGAAGACGTGAATGATAAGAACGTCCAGTACAAAAGCATGAGTATACAAACCTATATGACATGCACATGCTATGATATGATACCAGGATAGTCAAGAAACAGGAATCACAAAAGATCTCAACATGCTCAGTCTAGAGGCGCCAAGTGGATAGTGACGCGCGGTACTCCTCTGGGTCATTACATCCACTACAAGATCAGACGTGGACCTAAAATATCTCGGATCACAGAAGCCCTCCCGACCCGTTGGTCACTGTGTACTCTCGGTGTCCAAGCGTCCACAAGACAGGGCTGAGCGGCCCCACAAGATATAGCTTATCTGGAAAGAGATACAACTCAACAATAAAGGCTATCTCGGAGGAGATACAGCTCAATATGAAATGCAACATGCATCATAAAGCATGACATAATAGCATGCATCATATGATATATATCAATGCAGCAAATAATCATGCAACACATATAAGAATGTATACTCGACCAGGATATCTCGGATAGTACTTTCGTACCTCGATCTCTGCAATCCTAATCCACAGGAATAGACAGAATAACCAGGTCTAGTCCAAGCCTATACATCAAGTGAAAACCTCACTAAAACGTATCTACCAGACTTAACTAGAGTATCAAATACTCCTGAAATAATAATGATACAATTCCAAACATTCGTACGTCGTCAGCCCGCTGATGACGATGCTCTGAGTCCAACCTGTCCAAGTTCGAACAGTTCGTTCCCTGACAACTTCATTCCCTAGCTGCCCTGTCCGGACTACTTTGTTCTATCCTGGCCGGACTGCTCTGCTCTGACCTGTCTGGACTGCTCTGCTCTGTCCGGACAACCCTGCTCTGTCCGGACTGCTGTGTCTTGTCCGGACTGCTCAGCTCTGTCCGGACCACTCTGTCCTGTCCGGATTGCTCAGCTCTATCCGGACCGCTCTCTAAGATGGCTAGAACACACAATACCCACTTCACAGTGAGAAATCCTATGGTCTATTTATAGAACTCAGTTCGGGACTCCCGAGCCTTTTCATGCATGGATGTGTCAACTCAATGCCATGCACTTCGACACCTGTCCGGACACTTGTCACTCGGCCACATGCACAAAGACACCTGTCCCGACTTGTGACACGTTACTGGACACCTCAGCTCACTATCCCGACTTCCATCTTCGCTCCCTCACTAACATACCAGTTCGGATATATTCCCTAGCACCAGTTCGGACTCATTCCCTAGCACCAGTTCGGACTCAGCCACTTCTGCTCAGCCATGTCTGTTCAGCCACTACCTAGGCTGCTATGACTTCTGAAATCAGATATGGCTTCTGAAATCAACTATGGCGGTTCCAATGTCAATTAACACATGATTTAATTAATTAAAGACACTTGATCATGTTTAGTTAACTAAGTAGAATTCGGGCTACTACACGTCCTCACAAACTCAGCCACTGTCGTGTCCCCCTGACGGAGACTCATAAACTCCCTCTTCAGTCATCCTCGAACATCAACAGTGAAGTACTTCTCATAGAAAATCTCTTTAAATCAAACCTATGTAAGTGTGACCAAGTCAATCCCAAGCTCCACACCTTCCCACCAAAGGAAAGCATCATCTCTGAACATGTAAGTGGCACAACTAACTCTGTCAGCGTCTCCCATATTCAAATAGCGATAGTGGATCTCGAGAGATCGAATCCAACCCTCAGCAGCAAAAAGGTCAGCAGTACCAGAAAACTCCCTCGGACCGAGCCTCCGAAACTGATCGTAAATATCATGATGTGGTCTAGGAGCATGCTGAAACTGTGCCCTCTAATGCACGAGTAGCAGCATCCCCATTAGTAGGTGGGGGTGCATTCTCTTGACGTTCTTCAGTATTCTCAGCTCGATTATCAGTACTTGGTGCACGTTTAGGAGACATTGTATCCAAACGTTTTCCAAATTTTAAACGTAACCAACATGCATTTAAATCTAAGTTTTCTAATCATGCTACATATACTAATCCCTTTTGTGCAACTTTAAGCATATAAAACATATAATCTCAAAAAGCTATTAAACATGTGACGTGAACATATAATTCATGTAGTCATGCAGGCATCATCATAAAGATCATATAAAGCAATTTAAACTTACAGATTGAGGCTTGACGACTGAGCTTCTCGGCATTGACGGTGGCACAACCTTTTACACGAACATTGCTCTGATACCAACTGAAACGTCCACTACTCGTTTTGCTTTAAAAGTACTAGAAATTTTTTTTTACCCCAATAGTTCGGCCGATACATATATATGTACTTAAAATATTTTTGACATCATTTTAAAATAAAACAACCAACTACATTTGAAAAGTCAAAGAAAATAGTTCAAAACGTAAAATCATCAAACGCTTTACCAATCCTAACTGAGCAATATTTCAAAAATAAAGTCAACTCTAACAACCTCTCAAAAATCAGTCAAAAGCATAATAAAAGTCGTAAAAATCTTTAGCATAAACTTTAAATCATAACTGCGGTAAAAAACTAGCGCTGATCCTTGGGTTATGTGCACCTTCAGTCCAGTAAGATTAACCATCAAGACATCCACTAACATCAACCTCATGCTCACCTGCATCAATCACACCTAGTGAGTCTAAAGACTCAGCAAACCATAATCTTGATAACAAATAATACGTATAACATTTCATAATCATGCATAAACTTAAACATTTTCATATCATCATAAACATATTAATTTTCATCATATATGTATACGCTTTCTTTTCGCTGAATTCAGATCGTTAATTGTGACTTTCGTATTAGCTGAAGGTCGATGGATCTATCTATGTATTACTACAGTACTGGGCGGCGAAGATATCAGCGACACTCTCACCCGTCAACTGAGCCTTGGCCTTACATATCATCATATTCGTATCATCATATTCATATCATCGTATTAGTCACAATTACTTCACTTTTTTCAATATTTTATATTTTCATCACTTTATAAAAATTAAACATGCATAAATCAATTTTCTTTTAAATCAAGCGTGCAACATATTTTTTAGCATTAACGTTACATTATAAAATTCCATAAATCTTTAAAATAATCATATTAACATATAATACAACATTCAGAGCACTACCATGATGTTTACTATTTTTTAGGTGTAAAATGATCATTTTACCTCTAGACGTTAAATTTCTCGATTTTTACTTTTTCTTACTTTCATTGACTCTAGATCATTCCAAATAATTATTTAAGCTTAAATTAAATTTATTATATTTTTATTTAGCTTAAATTGGAGGCTTCTAATTATTTCTTAATTATTAATTTTTAGAGCGTTTAATTCTCGAATTAATTCAAACTTTAATATAAAATTTTCAAATTTTAAACAGACTTTTTATTGTCTCATCTACCCTTGTGAACCATGAACCACCCCCGTGGATCCACGGTTCAAGCCTTAAAGATTTAATACCCATTATTCGAACCCTTGCAAGCACCCTCGAGCCAAGTCACGATTTCATCTAGCCAAGCCAGAGCCACCCCGAGCCGAATTCTTCCCAAAACCTCTATGGACCCTACTGGACCCCTAGGACTCGACCCTAGCTGCGCCGAAGCTACCTACACCAGATGAGTGCTGCGGTCGAGAAACCCTACTAGCCTAGGACTCTTCGAAACAAAGCTAAGACCCTTACCCTCGAGCCAACACCGAGCTCAGCCCCTCGTGAACCCTCTCAGGACCCTAACTGACCTAGCCTGGACCCCTGACCCTAGTCGCGAGCCTCCCTGCAGACAGCTGCTTCTCGGGTGGCTTTGGGAAGAGTCCCATCATGCATGGGCTCTTCCCTAGCCGTTGATCTTGAGTCCTAGCCACCACACATCCAACCATGTCCAGCCCCAACCCTGGTCATGCCCTGGCCGAGCCCTGAGTCGTGGTTCCCTCATAACTGACCCTTGACTTCCAATACATGCGATAATGGTTCCAGCTTTTTCTAGTTCATGTGCAACCTATCACCGTGCATCCTAGTACTCTTCAACTTGAGTAAAAATGTTCCATCTTGGTCCTTAATCATGGTATCCCCTTCACGCAATTAAATATCAAGTTTTGGGACAAAAATAATACCTTATTCATCCATGAATGCATAAAAACGAAAATATTCAAAGGGAAACATGTTTTTCATGCAAATAATAATCAAATACATATTAGGGTGTGATAGATGATAAAAAAAAAAAAAAGAATTATGGTGTGCCTTTGCGTATATTACGCACGAAAATACGTTGACGATGCGAAGAACGACGACGAACGACCTTGGCTGAATTTTTCTCAAGAAAACCGATGCTTTTCCTCTTGAAAAATTGTGTGTGCCATGTGTTTGAGGGGTGCTAGGAGTTGTGAGGTTTATGGGAGATGGGGGCGTGTGTTTTAAAGGGTTTGGGGTAGGGTTTTGGGCTTAATTCTTTGATAATAAAACTTGTATGTAAGCTTGGGCATATTAGCATACTATACTAGGCCCAATAAGCCCAATAGTGCATTTAAAAATTATCTCGTTTAGGAAAGTTCGTGAAATTATTAGTCGAGTTGTCAAAAAGTTCATATTTTTGATGAAAATCGAATACCGATAAAAATTACGTCTCGGCGCATAAAATCACCTCAAAACTCCTTATTTTAAAAAATCAGAAAAAGCATCAACCTTATTTTAAATAATTAAAAACAATTATTTAATAAAAATATTTTTCATTTTTCAGCCCTCAGTCTCCGTTCCTCGATCGCATTTTGAATAACCTTTAAAAATACAGTTTTATGCAATCAATCAGAAATCTACTCTAAGACCATATAAACATATCAAACATAATTAATTTAAGCAATTAAAATCGTTTAATTAGCTATTTTTAATTTTCTTTAGATTTGCATGCAGTTGTTTATGTCGTCTTATTTTTTGACCTTACATATTCCTTTAACACTTTTTCAAGTGAGCTTGCCATTTACCTGACTAGCGTGATTTACATGCTATTGCGTTAGCTCCCCCAATGCATAGAAGGGTAGCAAGTACGAGTTTCATCCTAATGAAAAAAAGGTTGCTGAAAGTAGAAGCATTTGGAAGCAGAGTTTGAAAAATCAAGGATCCTTGCATGCAACTTAGTTTATTTTTCCCCAATATATGAATTAGTTGAATCTTTTTAAGTTACTAGCATTAAGAACTTGCAATGCACATAAATACAAATTATATAATAAAATTTAAAATTTTGATTTTTAAAAAAATAATTTAAATCATTTTGTTATTTATCTGATTTAATCTTTTATCATATTAGACGAATAAATTAATTAAAAACTTATATAACTCACTTTCAAAATTGTTTCTCAAATTAAAATTCAAGCTGCTAATTTTATATTATATAATAGATTATAATTAGCATAATATATAGGAAAAAGTAAAATGAAACAAATTTAAAAAATATATATCCAAACATGACGTATAAAGCATAATAACCTGAAAATCAACCAAATTATAGATTTTATTAATGCATAAATCATGATTGACATAAGTGAAGCACATAAGGATAAATAATTATCAAGTTAAAATATTTGCAACTAAGTCATCAAAAAACATCAAAACTAATTAAATAATAATATTGATAGTAAAATATAACTCATAATATTCAATTTAAATAATATTTAACCTCATACAGAATTTTTTTACCTTTTGTTTTTAAAATTCTATATAATAGATAATTAATTTTACATCAAAATCGATATTTTATGACTAATAGACCGACCACCTCTCCCGACCAGGATTTAGGTCGTCCAACCAGGGTTATCTCGTCCAACCATGGTTCATATTCCTCGATCAGGGCTCAGGTCACCCGATTAGGGTTCATCTCGTCCGACCAGGGTTATCTCGTCTGGCTAAGGTTCATTTTGGCCGACAAAGGTTCAGGTCACTCGAAATGATCAAGATACCATATGATGCAAAGTTATCAACATTCATGACTAGAGACACCATTAGAGAACTAGAAAGCGAGATAAAGTTAACATTTATTAAATGCATAAATGTAACAATTTACTATAATTTTGCAATATAAATTCATTTCTCGTAATTTTTTTCCCACCACATATTTATTATTATTATTATTATTAAAAATCTCTATAATAGAGATCAAAAATGGTGTTTGAGTATTTTTTATTTTTTTCTTTTTAATTTTATTATTTGAAATTGTAGTTTAGTCTTTCATTAAATGTTATAATTATGATATGACTTTTTATTTCAAATAATCATTGCAAATTACATTATGGTCTCTCATTAATTTTAACAATTATGATATTAACTCTATATGAATATAAATCAAATTGATTTTAAAAAACATTTTAAGAGCACAATACGTGCACATATATACTAGTGTGTGTGTATATATATCAATCAGAAACTATTATTTTTTAAATTTTATATGTTTTAACCCAAAATAATAATAACTACTATAAAATTGAAATTATCTCTTATGTAATCGGATATTGTTAAGACATAACAATTGATTATATCATGTAAGTTAAGAAAATGATTAAAATATCTTGGATATGGCCAAAAATATAATCATATAAATTTTCATCAAGTATTTTGGCATTGAATCAAATTTATGCATGTTAATAAGAAAAAATTCATCAATTAGAGCATACATTCAATAGATAGTAGAAACAAATAGCGCTAGTTTGAAAATGAGGCCATGTAGTTCAGCTAAGTAGGCTTCATTTGTCAGCACTGAAATAAACTGCAGCCATCAGCAGTACCAACAATTGTCTTTTCACCTTCAGACTCACTTCGGCATTGCGAATTCCAAATCCCATAATGCTCGGTCGAGGTGCTACTGTTACTACTGGAGAAGCTGGATAAACCCACAGATGTAAAGGCAGAACAAAGAATAAGATAGCAAAATTTATAAATCTGAATAAGTTGAGCGGGAGTATCTTCAAGGTTAGAAAATTTGCAGACCTGCAACTGTTGAATTCGGTCTTGCCCCGAGGGAAACTTGAGCACTAGGGGAAGTAGATGGCAAGGAAGCTCCTTGAAACAAAAACCAAATTAGTCGAGTATCAAGCTTATAAAAGTCGCTTGCTGGTTTTTCTTGCTTCATTCTTTGCATTTTTCATTCTGATACTGTATGCCACCTTTTTAATGCATCAATTATCTATTTTCTTTCTTAAGTTTAGGAAAATAAATGTTGCATTAGACGTTTGGTTTTTTATTGCATTCATGTAAGAAAAAAAGAGAATGAAATTAAATAATTTGATTATGAAGTGGGCATTGAAAAGCAATCCAAAATCTTAGATTTCAAGATGTGCTGCATCTTCTTTTCTGTANATATTACAGAGATATATCTTCATCACAGATATACTCTCCCTTACTCAAATTCCCAAACATTATAAATTATTGATTCGATCCGTTGGAGCTCCCGACCCGGCTCATCCCATTTCAGCGAGATCTCATCAATGGGAATGGACGGTATGGTCCTTCATTTATAGGAAGGAATTTAATAATAATTTAACATACATACCTCCGCAAATAGAAGGATCGATTTGGAGATTGCACAGCTGAGGTAACTCTAGAGCAAGCGTTGTGTTGATAGGAAACGAACTCAAGGCAGACGGGTCATTGAGGAATGGACAAAGGCAAGTAGGCTTCTGGCCGTAGAGTTGGTTAAGACTATCACAGCATGATTGCACTGGTGAAGCTGCCACACCTTGCACGAAAGGCGCACATGGGGCTAAAGTTAGCAAATTCGGCCCACACTCAGCAATTGTGTTCTGGGCAATGGCGCACTTTAGGGAAACCCAATGGAGAAACACAAGAAAGAGCGATGTGGGGAAAAGAGGGAGATGAAAAGGCATTGCACAAGTTAGGTCGGTAATGCGAGTTTTGCTTGTGAGTTTTGAGGCGAATTCGCCATTGATTTTCATGTTTGCTAAATAAACGAAGAGTGCATTAGTTGGGCATTTACTGCAGAGCCATGCAATAGGTGTGTGATCCCTTGACACACTTTTGTATGACCTCTCTCAAGCTAGTGTCTAGTTTTTACTACTTTTTTTCATTTCTCTGTTGTGTCTACCATTCATATTTTCACGTAAAAAATATGTGTGGGATATGAAGTTTATAAGAACCAGACAGCTCATTTAAGTATCGATAGAAATATTCATTCAGAAATTGTGTGTCATCCATAAAGATTTGTCAAGTGTATTGATTATGAGAAGTTAAAAAAAATCGGAAACTCGTTAAATTTGATACAACTTGTATATAATTAAATATGTTACGAAGAATGATACAGAGAATGTCACAGAATATCTGGACTCTTAGACCATACACATATGTGTGATTTTATGAGGTTCTATTTCCACCTCAACTATTGTATTCTACAATTATTTATTGACAATAAGAAATTACGTGTTTATCAGGATAATGAAATTATTATATTTATTGAATAATAAAACATTTCATGTTCTATTAAAAAAAATTAGGACTTCGGTTTTTAATTAATGATTTGTATGATATTTTTAATTAAAATTTTAATTATCGAATTAAATTTAATAGAATAATGAGCAATTCAGGGAGCAACGAAAGGCTTCAAATCTTTTAGTACACTTCCTACACCAATAAAACCTATTTTTTCCTCATTAGTTGTTATTTATTTGTTAGCCTCTATAAAATATTCCTATTTTTTAGGGATTTAAAAAAAAAATTGTTCCATTAAATATTAATAGTCATCAATGACATAAAACTATTTAAATTTTGAATATTATACATAAAGATAATAATATCTTTAAAGCAATAAGAAGATCATCTGAAATAAATAATTGTTGTGATAGAACATTTTCTTCTAGTGGCCTTGGATAGATGAACAAATAATTTTTTTCTATTCCTTATATTTTATTTTGATTATCAAATCAAAGGACTGAACTAAATACAATATAGTCATCCACTTTTAAGAATCGTTAAATACTATAAACGATCGATCATATCGTCCGAGTTCCCAAAAAAAATTGTGGGCTGAGACGTCTGGATTTTTGGGATGTCTAATTTTATTCTTTGGGTCCACTGATGTGTTAAGAATAACATTTTAATATATTTTGATATTTTAAATTAAATTATTGTTTATTATGCAAAAGATTTTAAGATATGATTTTTAATTTTTGATTATGCATTAGATTTTAAGATATGGCTTTACGTAAGAGAGTAAATCTAATAAAATA
>NC_133318.1:3193075-3267470 GCF_012295235.1 Primulina huaijiensis | reverse complement strand
ATCTAATGATTTTGTTTTTTATTTATCTTTTCATTATGCCAATTCAATTAATTAAAGTTTAGAAATAGTTCATTGTTGAATTGTGAATTTTTTTGATGCCTTATTAAATTTTTTTTCATGTCCACGTTATTTCATTTTATTTTTTTGTGACGTTGGCTATAACTTATGAGTTAAAAAAATATTTTTTTTTGCAAATGTTTATATTTAAAATTACTTTAATAAAATATGGTTAAAAAATTTATTATAATATACCATTTTTATATATAAAAAATTTTCTAATTTTTAAATCTCTTTACTTATAACCGATGACTAGAATTTATGTGTTTAAATAAAAAAAATTCAACCAACTTTTTTTGACGGTTTATATTTATAAATTATTTGAATAAAAAAAGGTAAAGGATCGTTGTGATTAGACCCATCAATTTGAGTTGGGTCTGTCTATTGGCCCACACCACCAAACAATTTAAATGGGTTGGGTTGAAATTTTGTCAACTCATTTAAAGGTGGGCCTAAATGAACTCACACGGGTTTATATTAAATATCTATATATCTAATATTGTCGATTTTCAATTACGAATTCCTCATGTAAAAGGGAGAATATCATCTTGATTTTAAAATTAAGATGTTAGTATCTTGTCCATAAATTATGGGTTGTTCAGATATTTTGGTAGTCACTGAAAATCAAGTGTCAAAGTTGACATTTGAAATGTGTTTTTGGATTTCTAACAATATGTTCATCAACATATTATTTTTAAGTTATTTTTATCAGTATCGTGAATAATAAACACGTTTATTAAAAATAAATAAATATTATCATATCTTTAAATTAATATATACTTTCATGTTTGACATGTTCTGAGTCTTAGCAAAATGTGGAACATTAGATTCAAGCAAACGAATACACAAAGTATGGGGCGAAACCAAAATTATGTGGTAACAAGAATTAAAATATAAACCAATAAATTTTTAATGAATTTATCGATGTTAAGATGCATAACAAATCTTATATCATAATATATAAAATTCCAACCTTATAAATGAAATAAATCATACATATATGAAATATACAAAATTTTATTACATATACAATCAAGTAATTTATTTTAATTGTATTTTATTCTACAAGAATTCTTTTCAAACTCAATGATTGTGGATTTAACATCTATTAAATCAGCAAACTAAAGAGCATTTCAATTAAACTAATTGAGTAATCACATATTCTTGAATTTCTTAATTAATTTTTTATCTTGATAATTTGTTTCATTTAATATTTTAAATTATAAGACACCGTTACTATAACTAAAGACACATTTTTTTTAAATGTTCATAAGAACTCAATCACTAACTCATATGGAAAAACATTTATCGACATACTATATTGAAAACATTCTAATTAATTCGGCGCATTTGCTGAAAATTTTCTAATTAATGAAGAAAAATTCATTTATAATAATCATATTTAATCTTTTTGGGCTAACACAATTTATTTTATAAGATATTCATCGCAATTATTTATTTGTATGTTAATTTTTAAATCTGAATTATGATTATATTTTTTTCTAAAAGTTCTTAAATAATGATTTAATACATTTATTCGACACTTCAATATTAACATTTTAAAATATATTAATTTTATATTGTTTGCGTGCAACACTTCTAATCATGATTATAAAAATTCAACAAAAATTCTAAAAATGAATTAGGTAAACATAAAACATTACACAATTAATCAAAAGACAGAAAATAAAAACTAAATAATTGTCTATTACCTAAAACTACTAATAACGACTTCTAAAGATTGAAGTCTGTGAGAGTGGAGGCCATTATGTACTAAAAAAATAAAAAGTTAATGCTTGAATGAGTCACACTGCAAAGTTAGTTAAATAAAAACGAAGGACAAAGTGAGTTAATAAAACTATTATAATGAGACTAAGTTGAATGAGACTCATATATATAAGTATCTCACTTGGTCTTACCTTATGCTTTGTCACTGTACAAAGCGAAAGTTTATGCACTGTAGTGTTCTACATTTTCTTAATTTTTCTCTTGATTTCAAATTTAATTTCACCATCTATTGGTCTTTAAAGATATATTAGAATTTTTTCTAAATATCTAACCTTAAATGTAATCAATTAACCAAATAATTATTATACTTTGTATAAAATAATAAATAGATTAATATATTTGAAGATATAAAAATTAATATATTGAGAAGAATAAAAAAAGAATGTTAGAATTAATACTATAATTATCTAATGTCAATTTTAAATTTAACATCCTACATTCGAAAATGTGTTTATTGAGATAAAGACTATGATGATAAACTAAAAATAATAATTTATTTATCATTGTAACGTAATAATAATGTGATCATTATTCGGAATCAAAAAATGATGTACTTTGACATATATTCTGATTTTTTATTTTAAAATAAATGAAAAATGATTTTTTTTCATACTACTTATGTAGAATATCAAGTATATATTATACTTAAATGTCTTATAAATTCATATGATATAGTAAAAGGTTATTTGCATAAACTTATTTGTTGAGTGCAATAATTGATCGTGTTGGGTAGACTAATTAAAATATTGTGCTTGAACTGTTGTACTATTTAAAATATTTGATTTGCACTGTTACCATATATAATCTATAGGTTTTGATAAAACAGTAAACGCTTGAGCCTACAATTGGTATCAGAGCCAAGATTGCGACTTTGATTTTCATTGATTGCAATTGGTGCAATTATTAGGAGATAGATTGTTTGGTACAATAATTGTTCACGATGGGTAGGCGTTTGAGCTGTTGTATGATTTAATTAAATATTTGACTTGCATAGTTACCATCTGTTATAGCTTTTGGTAAAGCGACAAACGCTCGATCCTATATTATTCGTTTGTAAAGCTAGAAAAAACAGGTTGCATCAACTTTTAGTTTTCGAATTGACTCGGTTCGGTCGGTTAATTCGGTTTAACCTAAATTTTGCCCACCCCTAATAATAATGTGTAGTTTATATATTATCAATTATAAGTGTCTAATAAATTAAAGGTGACTAGGAAAGTAAAAGCATCCAGTAGAAATTGTTGTCAATTTACATGAAAGAGAATAATAATCAAACAACATTGTAAATAAAAAATTGTATATCATTGATTGTCAAAAAAAATTGTAATAATTGAATATTATAATAAAATATATGCATTATTGAGAGAATATGACAAATAAAAAAGAAAACAATATGATAAAAAAGATATTAGAAAAATTTTAACAGTCCAAATCTTTTTTTTAAAATTAAAAAAATATGTTTTTTTCAAATTAGTTACATATGCTAATTAACAAGAATTGTCAAAATTTATAATACTATTATCATTAGCTTTTGTTGAGTCAACTAATTTTATTTCAAATTTTAATTACTTCAACGTATGTTTCTTACGTGCAACGCACGTGCATTATTTCTAGTATATATATATATATATATATAGATATATTCCTAGCTCTATTGATTTTTCTTTCTCTCACGAACTTGGCCTAGATCAAAAACTCAGTTTCAACATGCAGCAGCAGACGATGAATATTCATCCGGTGGGGCTTCGTTTCACGCCCACAGACAGAGAACTCATGCTCCTTCTAAACAAGATGATCAATAAACAGCCACTCACATGCGACTATATCCGCAGCGTAGATGTTTACAAGCATAATCCGTGGGAGTTGGCCGGTACTTTCTTCTTTCTTCAGTCTGTATTGTACTAAATTATAAAATAGATTTGATATCTTTGTGTGTGCATGATCGTGATCAGGGGGAGGATTGTAGAAATCTTGTCAGAATTAAGGAGGGCGGTTTACTTTGTTATATATGCTTGAGTGTGCGTTTTGATGCATGTTTCTTGGAATAACTAATAAAGAATTTTATCATGTTCTCAAAAATATTTTTATCTTTAGCAGATACTGATACTAGTTGGGAGAATCATGGATTGTATTTTTTTACCCCGAGAGACCGGAAGTATTTGAATGGGAGTCGACCGAACCGAGCCGCGGGTGATGGATTTTGGAAGGCCACGGCAATTGGTAAAAAAATATGTGATAATAATGAATGTATTGGATTGAAGAGGACCTTGGTTTTTTACCACGGGAAGGCCTCGAATGGAAAGAAAACTAATTGGATTATGCATGAATATACTGTTAACCAGCCTCCGAGACATCCGACAGGATCTATGCGGGTAAGAACTCTCTCTCAACACATATCGTCATCTAGTTCGCTGTTTTTGTAAATATGGTCGGTCCTTTTTCCCGCAATTTTCTCAAGTCCGATCCATTCCGACATGTTTTTTTATGCCCACTTTTTTTGCAGTTAGATGATTGCGTTCTGTGCCGGATTCGTGAGAGAAAACCAGCCGCCGTTGCTTCTGATTCTCGTGAAACCATCCACGAGACTTCTGAAAATGACAATCTGACATCCCACAAGCGTTCGAGAACTGAATCTGATCAGCAGCACGACGTTCCAGCGCAACACCATCTTCAGCTGCGACAGCCGGATCTTCCATTAATGCACCAGCAGTTTCAGCTGCAGCACGACGTTCCAGCGCGACACCATCTTCAGCTGCGACAGCTGTATCTTCCATTAATTAACCAGCAGTTTCAGCTGCAGCACGACGTTCCAACGCAACACCATCTTCAGCTGCGACAGCCTGATCTTCCATTAATGCACCAGCAGAATCAACCTGCTCTGCAATACACGAGTCAGCAGCACAGTAGTGTTCCACAGCAACAACAAAATCAGCCTGGTGGAGAGCTCGATTATTCTGTCCGGAGAAGATTAGAAGAAATAGAACATTTTCTTATGGACGATCAGGAAAACGACGACGAAGCTGCAATGATCGACAACGAGTTTGGACAACTCTATCTTCGTGATCAAATGTTGGATTTAGCATTGCTGCAATAGTGATTTTGATTATGTTGTTACTTAGTTATACATGTGATATTTGCATAAATTTTAATGAAACAATTGAATTTTACGAAAAGTGTTTCTTTGTGTTTTATCAATTGCTCGACATGTTACGCACAAGGCTTTTTTCACTGGAAATATAATCAAGCTGCAATCAAGATCAGTTAATGTTAAAAACAATTTATACAGTACTGAAGGACGATTATGATTAAAATTCTTCTAAGAACTCGTTTTTACCCGTATGCTGGCAATTGCCAAATGCCCCCTTGAGGTATAATATTAGAAAATGTGTTGTGACCAAAAAGCTTCAGATTCCTCCTGAAGGCTACTTAGTGAGACACGTGAGTATTTCCTTGCATATTATTAGTTTTAAAAAGACCACTCACTCTAGCACTACAAAATGAATACAAGACTTTTTGCTTGTGCAGAGCATTGGTAATGTGTGTTTAGGCATCCTTAATTAATGGTCGGAAATTGCACGATGGATCCACATTCATTCTTGGAGGCATGAACAATCAAATAGAAGTGCGAGAATAGACATAATTGATCGAATAGAACACAAGTTCCTCTTTTGGCTCATCATATATCGGTTATTCTACGTCTTTCTCTAAATTTATATCGACAGATATCTCAATGCGTGGTCGTCTATTTGTTTATGACAACGTGAACGACAAAATTGGTTGGGTTCAATCAGACTGTGCCTTGCCTCAAAATTCAGAAACTCCTTTGTTATTCTGAGGTTTTGGATCGTGCCAAAACGTCCGTCCTATGTACAAAGTCATCCAGGCCTTTCCAACCTTTTCTTTCTTGTTCTATATTAAAGAAGAGGAAGGAGTTAACTCATTGTCTCCCACCTAATGTATATAGTGGAATTTTTGTTCAATCTAAGCTGCTTTATTTGATCATTTTGTTGAAGGAAATAAAAGAACAAATAGGTTTACTTCAAAACATAGGCTATATCTTTCAGTTCACAGCATGTATTAAGTGTGAATTGTATTGAGAACTCATATTTTATGTGACGCAAATAAATTAATTAGATATTCTAATAAAAAATCAAAATAATAACAAAAATATGGTGTTAAAATTTGTTAACTTAAATTCTAATTCTAATTTAATTATGCTATTAATTTGATATTTTTTTCCACTGTTATTTATTTATAACCACCAGCTTTATAATAACTGATGTTATAACTATAATTTTATTATTTTTAAAATATAACTATTAAAATTTAGTTAGAAACTCCCCAATCCTTTTTGTAATTTTCAAAATTCTGGTCTATCACAAATTCATTAAATTAATATAAACAAAATTAAGCTTTCTTATTAATTCTAGAACGGAGTTTTATGGAGAGTTACAATTGAAAAGGAAGATTACAAATTCGCTGACTAAACGAAATGTAACTAGTTGTCGTCGAACATTTTAACGTACGAGTAGGTCTCTTGTGAGACGGTCTCACGTATCTTTAATCGTCGTATTCATATGAAATTAGTTCTGTAATCATCGTATTCATATGAATGACTAGTTCAACGTCTTCATTGACATTTGGGTAATCTTTAGTTATTTTTCTCCCATTTATTTCAAACATTTGATATCTTCTGAGCAATTGATTTTTGAATTGTCGATGATGTTTGAAAATAGAAGACAATGTATCATTTGTCCCTACATATATATAAAACATTCATGTATCATTATAATATTTTCAATTTATGAATTCAATCGTATGATTTTTATCTATGTAAAATTATGATTCTTACTTTATCATTAGTTACTATGAGTTTTCGAATCAATTTTGAATTATGTCTTGCGCCAATCTGATTTTCTTGTTGAAGTATGATTACTTATATTTTTACATCTTTTTGATTTTCTTTCAACAAACTTATTGATATATAATTTTCTTTTTCCATTATTGTACACATTTGATTTTGAAAATAAATATTTAGATGATAATGAATTTGAAGTTGGTGTAAATTTGCAAACTGTTGAAATATTTATATAGTAGATATTTGATTATGTGGCATTAATGAACATTGATATTCATTTAGTTATCTGATTAGATATTGGATTTTTGCTTCTTAAATTAATAAATTAAATTTAATGATTAATTTAATATAAAAGTGTTATGTATTTTGTGTTAGTGAATTTATATCGTTTGATACAAATTACATTGTTTTTTTTTTGGGACAAGATTTATACATTTTTTTACTCAAATTTTATTATTATTATTATTAATGTTATTATTTTTATTATCAGTTTTGTAATTATTGGTTCATTATATAATTAATTTGAGTGACATTTATTGTATTTGCCAAAACACTTATATAAATAAAACACTATAAAAAGTTGTCAGACAATTAGTTGGTGTAAATTACAGACAATATAAAAATTTTTATCAACAATTATATATATATATATATATATATATATGTATATAAGGGATAAATGTTTTACTTATATTATCTAATCGAATGTTAAATATCAAAATTTAAAACTTCCCAATAAAGCAGATCCACACAAAATTATAAATGAATGGTGTTAAAGAGCAATATAGTTAGAACTAAATCAAAAATTAATTAATCTAATGAAAAAGAAAAAACATGTTAGTCCAAACAATGCTTAATTTAATTGCATCTAATTTAACATCGATATTTTATATTGGATTTGACAGCTACAGTTTATTATCATTCAATGTATTTTTCGTTAAGGTTTATCATATAAAACTACAACTTTGCTCAATAGCCATAATAAACATCATGATGATGAACTCGACCAGAATCTTCTTGCCTGACCAAGGTCATCTTCACGCTCGAACGAGTAACGTTGACCGGAGATAATCAGGAAAAATATTTTTATTGAATAATTTATTATAATTATTTAATATGAGGTGTTTTTAAGTATATTTTTGCAAATGGGCCTTGGTTGGGTATATATTTTTATCCGTCGGGTTATATTTTTAACCGGTACACAAATTTTAACGATTCAGAGGACTTTTTGAGGGTTCGGGGTAATATTTTCTAAAACGTATCAAAACGAAATATTTTTCGGAAGTGTTATTGGGCTTGTTGGGTTTGTTTTAATGCTTAATGAGCTCAAAACCCTTTTAATCCTTTTAAAATTCAATTTAGGGCCCGTTATTGCTTTGTATATTATTTAAACACTACCCTAAACTAACCTTAAACCTAATAATACCCTAGCAGCCGTCCCTCCCCTCCACCAGCAGCCTTCACTCGAGTTTTCAGCAGCAAAACAGCAGCAAACCTTCGGCCCCTTCAGTTTTCCAAGAAAGCTTCTTACCCGCCTTTCCGGTTCACATCCCGCACGTAATTCTTCGAGTTTCCAATTGTATAATCATCAAGGCACGCCATGTATCTTTATTTTCACATCATTCATGTTGTAAATATGTTGAAATGTGCGCCGTGTTTGAAGGCTTCTTTGTTCTTGCATGTTATATCTTTTATGCTTTCGATTTGTCATGAAATCCTCTTGTTTATGCATTCAACTCACATTTTTCTTGAATCGTTGTGTAAGGGGGCTGCTGGTCTACGTGATAGGGTGCTGAACACATTGAAATTATGGTATCATAGGGCTGGAGTTTGGTGAGGGCCGAGATTATGCATAGGCCAAATGGTTCGACTTGTTGCTTGAATCGGGGTTGGCTAGATCGGAAGTTTTGGGTGCGCCGGCTATGCAAGGGTCATCCCTAGCCTTGGACCAGACTCTGGTGGGTCTGGTCCTCGAGGGTTAGGTCTAGGATTGATAAAACTTGAGGGTGGCGCGACTAGGGTTTGAAGAGTAGCAAGGGCCGAAATTCCAAAAGTTTGCAGGGGCTGTTCGAGGGGCTTAGTTGACTAGTCTAGATGGTTTAAGGGCTGTTAGGATGGGATTAAGTTGTATTAAAAAGTTGAGAAAAGTTTGGTTAAGTTTCGAGTCGATTCTGTTAAAACCGGGACCCCGGTCCAAGTTTTAAAACGAATCGTTTAAGTTTTGAAACGGGCTCAATTTTACGTCTAGGAAATGCTTATAATTATGTTTTGAGGTGTTTTAAGAAGTTCGGTAGGCTTCGGGTCGAAATTTTTAGGTCCAGGGGTGAAACGGTCATTTTGGGTTTCCAGGGGCAAAATGGTCATTTTACACCCGAGTCGAGTTTTTAGTCTTGGCAGTGCCGTAAACAAGATTTTACATGTTTTTAAATGTTTATGCTATCATGAACACGATTTTTATGTAATTATGAAAATACGTTGCATGCTTGAATTTGAAGAAAATTTACGTATATGTATGATTTTTATAAGTAATGAATATGATGACATATTTTGAAGGATGAGAGTTGGTTGTGACTAATACGATGACATGTTAATACGATGCTATATAAGGCCAAGGCTCAGTGGATAGGTAATACTGTCGTTGATGTCCCCGCCGCCGGGTATCGCGGTTATACATAGATGGATCCATCGCCTAATACGATGATACGAAAGTCACAGCCGATGAACGGAATTCAAATTAAGAAAACGAACACGTATATGTTGATATGATGTTATATGTTATGAAAATGATTGTGCTTTGACATGTTATGATTATGCATACGACTTTTAAAATCATAAATTGTATTTTTATTACGGCACTTTTCACTGTTGCCTGTTATTTATATGTATTTGTTATAACGTTACAGGAGTGTTGGGTCTTTAGACTTACTAGGTGTGAATGACGCAGGTGAGCATTTTGATCAGGAGGCTGGAGATGCTGAAGACTGAGTAGGCAGAGTTGGATGTGCGCACGCGAATCCGAGGACCGTATTTTCCGCACATCATGTTTTTGAGATATGAGTGGACATGAATATTTTTACTCATTCATTTTATTACGTTATTGTCATTTTATTATGTCGATGTTTGTGGAGATTTTTACGGGTTTCTTATTGCGTTATTTTAAAATGTAAGTCTAGATTTGATGATTTATCTATTATTTAAACTGCAGCATTTTTCCTGTTAGTTGATTATTATTATTTTAAAAATGTTAATTTTCGCCAGTATTGCATGCATGAATTTAGATTTAATTTCCAAGTATAGCTTTAAAAAAAAAATTCTAGCAGTATTTTAAGTAGTAGTCGTTTCAGTTGGTATGATAACCGACCTCTCCTAGTACGGTGTGGTTCGGGGACGAACCAAGCAGAAGCTGGTGGGCATGTGAGGCCCGGGGCCGAAGAGGGCGGGGGGTGTTCGCCGGTGCCATGAGGTTGCACAGACAATGAGCGGCTCTTGGCAGGTTTCTATGCGGAGGAAACATGAATGAACCGATCTTACACCGGAAGGAGAGGGATTCCAAAGCTGTTCAGGTATGGGACTCTGCAGTTAAGGAGAGCTTAAAAGATTTGATATGTACTACTCATATCTAGAAGGTGCATCTTCTTTTCGGTAGCTCATCACATAAAAACTCCAAAGTTAAGCGTGCTTGACTTGGGACAATTCTGAGATGGGTGACCTCCTAAGAAGTTTCTTAG
This sequence comes from Primulina huaijiensis, assembly GCF_012295235.1. NCBI lineage: Eukaryota > Viridiplantae > Streptophyta > Magnoliopsida > Lamiales > Gesneriaceae > Primulina > Primulina huaijiensis. The sequence goes on along the minus strand of NC_133318.1, from coordinate 3,257,042 downwards.
GGTGCGTGTGAGTGAGGACATAAGCATGCTGAAAAGACTCGTCTTGGTACAGTGAGGACAGTCGTAGAATCTAGGGCGTTACAAATCGACATGCATATTAAATATGAAATTTCTTGAACATAATTTTTAGTACATCGAATAAAAAAAGAATTTATAATTAAAATGCATTACAATATCATAAATTTATAAATTATTTATTCCACACGTTAGTATATAATTATTATCAATGTAATACATATAGGTTAAATTTATTATATTTGTCTATCATTAAAACCTTAAAGGTTAATGAATAATCAATGCAATACATATACGTTAACACAAAAACTCATGTGAGAAGGTCTCACGGGTTTATTTTGTTAGACTGATATTATATTTTGTTCACTCATAAAAAAGTATTACTTTTTATTATAAATATGAGCATGGTTAACCCGTCTCACGACTAAAGATACGTGAAACCGTCTCACAAGAGACATGCTATTAGGTTAAAATTATTGGATCGATTCTTGAGTTTCTTGTTTGTACTTGTAGGAAGGCATTCCAAAAGCTGGAAACTTCAATTGTTCCATGTATATTGCACCAAGGCATTCCAAAAGCTGGAAACTTCAATTGTTCCATGTATATTGCAGGTGCATGGCTAACAAGAGCATCTCCTTTATGCTAAAATTTTGCCCTTCTTAATTATCATCTTTACAAAATATATATATTAAGAGTTTCTTGAAAATAATAAAATATGTAAAAATTCATAAAAATTTTTATTTATATTAATTCAATGTTTTTGTGATAGACCTTAATTTGAAAAATACAAAAATAATTAAGGAATTTCTAACTAAATTTTAATAGTTAAATTTTAAAAATAATATTATTATAGTTATTTGTGAAATAAAGATATTGGAAAGAAAGAATCATGCTTGGTGGCATTTAGATTACTTATGAAACGTCTGCCCTTTTTATTGTTTAAAAAGTACTAGAAATTTTTTTTAAATACTCAATTTTCGGCCATATACATTTCCCACATAAAAATATTTTTATAAAATATTTTACCCTTTAAAATAAACACCAACCATCTAGCATTTTAGAAAAATCAAGTGCAATAGTCATAAAATGAAATCGTCAACTGTTTTACCAAACCTAAAAAACAATAAGTTTGAAAAGTATAGCCCATACTAAACCTCTAAAAAATATCTCAAAAGCATAAATAAATAGTCTTAAAATCCTTAACATATATCATGATTCATAAATCGTAAATGCGGAAAAAGTAGAAGCGCTGGTCTTCGTGTTGTGTGCGCCTTCAGTCCAGTCAAATCATCCGTCAAGCCCTCCCTCAACCTCACCTGCATCCATCACACCTAGTGAGTCTAAAGACTCAACACACCATAATCTTTATAACAAAGAATACGTATAAAACCACATGCAACAGTGAAAATACTTTTACGTAAAAATAACATTTCATGACATGCAAACATAAACTTTAACTTTCCTTTTTCCTCAACATGACATAACATAAACATTTTTCATGATCATAAACATTTTTCCTTTTTTCTTTTCCTTTTCTTTTTCCTTTGTTGAATTCAGATCGTTAATTGTGACTCTCCTCAACCCTCAAAAAGTCGATGGATCCATCTATATGAAACCGCAGTACTGGGCGGCGGGAGACCCCAGCAACACTCTCACCGGTCAACTGGGCCCTAGCCTATCCTCTTTCGAATAGAAATACAATCGTCGGGGTTCTCTCTAGTGCCTTTTCCCATAAATGGGCTCCCTCTGGGGCCTTTTCTCCTCACGATATTCCCATTCTTACCGTTACCTCATATCGTTATCTCAATAGCCACAATTACTTCACTCCCTTCAACGTTTAACATTCTCATCACTTTATAAAATCATGCATAACATAACATTTTTGTTTTGAAACCAAGCATGAATTATGTACTTTAAATGTCAACCTTAAATCTTAAAAATCCATGGACATTTAAAAATCATAATTTAATCATTAACATTTCATAAACATTTAAAAATAACCATAATATCATAAAAATAGCATTTAGAGCACTGTCATGACGTTTACTAATTTTTGGTGTAAAAAGATCGTTTTACCCCTAGACTTGACATTTTACGTTTTTGACTTTTTTCTTGATTTCTTGACTCTAACATGTCCCAAATAATTATTTAAACCTAAATTAATTTTCCATAATTTTATTTAGCTTAAATATTAAACTTTTTCATTTATCTTTAATTAATTGTTTTGACGGTGTTTTAATCCCGAAAAATCCCAAACTTTAATATAAAATTCCTAAATTCAAAATTTAGTCTTTTTATATTATTTTAGCCCTTATGAACCATGACTCGACCCCCGTGAACCGTTTTTCAATTTTTATTAGTTAAAAACCCTAATATGACACCTAAACTTCGACCCCGAGCCAACTTTCGATTTTCTCGAGTCACCCCCGAGCCAAGTTGATCCAAACCCTAACCAACATCCTAGAGTACCCTACTGGACCCTTAGACCACTTAGAAACCCCTCCCAAAACCAAAAACAAATGCCCCTCCCTTACCCATAAGCTGGCCGAGAGTTTCATTTTACATGGACTCTAAGTTTGTGAACCTATGGACCCAGCCATTGCTCCAGCACCCAAACCACCCTCTATAACTTCTACCTAGGACCCTAAGGACTCGCCTCAGCCCAGCCCCTGAGCCCTGGACCGAGCCCTTCAACTCCTGGACGCCTGAACTCTCCCACGCTCATGCTGCGTTTTTCTCGGGTGGGAGTCCTAGCAGGCTAGGACTCCTTCCCCAGCCCTTGGTTCGAGTCCTAGCATGGCTAGGACTCTTCCCTCAACCCAACCCCATCCCTGGCTATCCCTGACCCCAAGCCAAGGCCCAACCAGCCCCTTCACGTGAAAGTCGAACCCCTTGAACCCCATGACAGCAAACTGTTTCCAGCAAGCTTATTCCTTTTGTTTTATGGTGGTTTAGGCGTGAGTGTGTGGCTCTAAAACAGATGTGAACCACTCTCGATCTTACTTATATCATGGCAGCCCCTTAACCAAATAATATACAAGTTATTGGAATCAAAAATCATGTTTTAACATCACCCATGCATGAAAAACGAAAAATAATCAAGTGTTCCACGTTTATTCATGCAAAACGATTTTAAATATTTAATATGGTGTGAAAGACGAGAAAAAGAAGAATTACGGCGTGCCTTTGTGTTATATACACACGAAAAACCTTTGACGTCGAAGAACGGAGTGAAACCTTGGCTTGAATCCCCTTGAACCTACGAAATTTCCTTCAATATGTTGTGCCGTGGGTGTTGTGCTTTTTGAGGAGATTTTTCTGAAATTGAAAAGTGTGTGGCCGTGTACAATAGTGTAGGGTTTTGGGTGATTAACTCTTTAAATACTAATTTAATACCATCAAGGCTTTTAGGCCTATTAAACCTCTAAATTAAGCTCATTAGTCTTAATTAGGATTTAATAAAATATTATCAAAGTTTTTGTTTAAATAAATTTGTGAATTTATTAGCCGGGTTGTCAAAAAGCTCGCATTTTTATTGAAAAACCAACACCGATACAATTTACGTCCCGGCGTATAAAATCACCTCAAAACCCCTTATTTTCAAAAAATATGTAAAACCATCAACTATATTTTAAACAATTAAAAATAATTATTTAATAAAAATATTTTACGTTTTTCAGCCCTCGGTCTCCGTTCCTCGATCGCAACTTGAATATTCCTTAAAAATACATTTTAATGCATGATGATAATAAAATTATATTTAACATATAACCATGCATGTCACATAATCAATTAGGAATTAAAATCAGTTAATTACTCATTTTTCATGTTTCTTAGATTCGCATGCAGTTGGATTACGTATTCTTAATTTTGGACCTTACAACTTAAATATTTTCAATTTTCATCTTAGAATTAAAATTTAAAGATGGACTTTCCTGCTTATTATTACTAAAAATTTTACTGAATAATTCTAGGTTAATTAATGCATTCCACAATTATTTTTTTAAATTCTTTAATTGGTTCTAATTTTTCATTGTGATTGATAAATTTTTTATTTTATTTAATATATATATACATACATACAAGTCTATACAAAATTCAAGTAAAATCGAAAGGTAAAGTATTATCTTGCCATAAGTAGTGAAAAATGCTACAATATAATATATTAAAAGATAAATAAATCATCAGTTATCATATAGTTGGTGGTTATAAATTATTAAGGTATTGTCCAATTGAAAGTTACAAACATTGTTTCTGATTAGACATTTGCTCATGCATTATCTTTTGAAAGCTGCTCATGTCATGTTCTCTAACAACTGCTCATGCCCTGTGCTTTGTCAGTAGGCATGGCGACCCATATTGTTTGATCTTGTCATGGGCAGTGATTGCCAAGCTAATTATTTCGAGTCATGGTGACCCATAATGGCGGTCCCATCTCCTTGCCATCGCCCAGTGGTAAGGACCCCGATCTGGAAAGATATTTTCCGATTATTAAGTGAGATGAACCCTGGTCAGGCGAGATGAGCCTTAGTTGAGTGACTTGTACCCTGGTCAGGAAGATGAACCCTAGTCGGGTGACCTGAATCTTGTTCGGACAAGATGAACCTTGGTTGAGGGAGATGAACTCTAAACATTTGAAAAAATTTTCTTTTTAAGTTTTAGAGTTGTATCATAATTAAATTATATACAATATTTTTGTCACTTACTTGACTGTGAGTTTTTTATTTTCTTAAAATTTCATAAATAATTAAAAAACATATACAAAAATTAAAAATTATAAATCAAAATATCACATACTATCAAATTTTGTATATTGAATATATAATTTGCCAGAGATATAAATTTTTTTAAAATTGTTATTCAAAAATCTATTCTTTTAATATTTTTTTCTAAGAATTTTGTATCAAGAAAATGTTATTTCTCTAATATATTTTTATTATACCTTTTCCACCAATACTCATACAAATAATACATTGTTTTTGGGTAATTTAGTCAAAACACAATTCAAAAACTTTGTCTATCATCCACACTTTTATAGATATACTAGCTTGAAGTACGTGCAATGCACGTTGATATAAAAAATATATATGGAAAGTTAAATATTCAATCTCAAGAACTTGTATTATTAGCAAATGATAATAAACTAAACAAACACATATAAACCAATATAGATTGAAACAAAATAAAAAAAATGTTTATTCATGCACACACTATACATTAGGGAAAGTAAAAAAAAAATTTAGATAAAAGTGAAATGACATGCATAATATATAGATAATACAACATTAATCAATTCAAATTTATAGTTTGACATCAATCATCCACTGTAATTGCAACATCTCACTAAATATATATCTTAGAAATGAGGGAAAAATGGATGACATAACAATTGAAAATAAAAAGAAAACAACAATCAAACAAGTAAATTAAATAAACTATTCTATCTTTCTCTGCACTTATCCACGTGCTGTCACGCCCCGAAACCGAGACATGCCATCGGCGTTGTTTAACAATTTAAAATCATGTAACAACAAGCCACGTAATACATTAAATAGCCAAAAGCCAATCTATTACATAAATCAGTAATCGTCTTTACAGTGCGATTAAAGTATGATTACATGATTAAATAATTATATGACATGATTTCATTAAATTAAAGAATTTTTTACCCGAATATTCGATAATAGACAGGGGAAATGAGACCGGGGACGACCAAGACAAGAATGATTATTTTTCTTTAAATAATTGCAACGCCTCCTAATATGATTAAAAATGATTTAAATTTTCTAAAAATGTTGGAGTTCGAATTATTTTACGAATCGAGCTCGATTTTTCCCGAGAAGCCGGTTTTGAGCAAACAAAGAATTTTAAAAGATCAAAAATATTATTTTTGGGAAACTAATTTTGTTAAATTTTATGTTTTAATTAAATAAGTGTTATTGAGCCCAATTTAATTATTTAAAGAAGGCCCAATTGCCCTTAAGCTTGCAAGCCCAAAACCAAAGACCATTAGCATGTGATTAAATATATAAATAAATATCTAGGGCTTCTTCCACCCCATAATTCATATCATATCAGCCGAAGTACACACACTCACACACAATAAAATTTTCGAAAGTTGGGAAGAAGAAAAGCTTGTCTTCTTCGTCGTCCGGTCGTCCAACGTCGCACCCTCGCCAACGATCGTATATTCGAGCGTTATAAACACAAAAGCACGTTTTATAAACCCTTTTAAACATCATATGAACCATATTATGCATGATTTAATTGTTTATGCATGAAAAATATGATTGTTGAATATTTTTACGGTAGAACGTTTATTTTCAAAAATAAGTTGTTTTTACGCTTATATGAAAAACGTTTTGAATCCAACGAGTACGCTGCCAACGTAGGATGTTATATGAATGGATGATGATTGAAACATGATAAAATTAAAGGTAAAACATGCTGGAACCGAAGGGGAAGAAAATCAGAAGAGGGCCGAGGGATGGTTTGGTTTGCACTTGGTTCTATGGCTCGGCTAGGGTGCATGGGGCGAATGGGCTCGACCAGGTCTTGAGGAGTGTTCGTTTGGGATGTGGTTAGGTCCTTGGAAGGATCCTAACAGGGCTAGGGCTCGCACAGCAGGGCTGTAGAAGAGTCCTCGCTGGATAGGACTCTTCCCGAGGGTGTGTGCTTGGTTAGCCGAGAGTTTCAGAGGGCGGCTCAGTATGGGGTTGGGTTGGGTGGTCTGGTCAGTACCCTAGGATGGTTCAGACAGGGGTAGGAAGGGATAGGGCTCGGTGGTGGCTCAGGCGAGGAGTCCCACACAAGAAGGAGAAGCAATTGCGTTTTGTAACGAAGAACAAGTATGTTGATATATATATCGAGTAGTACACTTATGAAATGCAAGTGTACATATGAGTATAGCAAAAACCCACTTACTTTTCTCTTCTTTGGATTAAAACATGAGGAACTTGTGGGAGGAATTCCGTTCGAACTCGTACAAGACTTGGTTGCTGCAAATCCGAGGCACGTTGCTAGAATTTCGAACAAGTCGAAGGGATTTTGGATAGTGCCAGCACTTTGAGCAGCAACTTTATCTCAAAACTTGGGACAAAAATGTGGTTAGGATGGACGTAAACCGAGGCTCGAAAATGGCAGCTAGGGAGCTCGAAAATGGACAGCTTTGTACCTTGTTTTGGTGTGGTTTCCTTCAGCTCTTGGGGGTATTTATAGGTTAGAAAATGAGGGGATTTCAGCCATGTTTAAGGCCTCTTTAATGGCCTTAAACACCATTAAAAGGGCTGTTATAGGTTGGCCATGGCTGTTCAAATTCAGCCTTGAATTCATGGCTTGAATGGGATTTAATTAATGGCTTGAATGGAATTTAAAGGCTTGGTTGAATCTGCATTTCATGGCTTTGTGTTGTTAATTTTGGGTCCTTACATCCTTCCCACTTTATGAGGAGTTTCGTCCTCGAAACTTGGCTATACCCGATCTTCAAAGAGATAATGGTATTGTTCTCGCATCTTTTCTTCCAAATCTCAAGTAGCTTCTTTTTCGGTGTGATTGGACCATTGTACTTTGACATATGGAATGGTTCGTCGCCTAAGTATTTGGTCTTTGGTATCTACTATTCGATTTGGAATTTCTTCGTACTTCAGTTCTTCATTTAGATTGCTCTCAACCAGAAGTGGTCCTGCCTCAAGAATATGATTTGGATCGGAAATATATTTTATTAGTTGCGAAACGTGGAAGACATTGTGAATTCTTGACATGTCGGGTGGAAGTGCTAATCTGTAAGCAAGTTTTCCAACTTTCTCTAGAATTTCAAAAGGTCCAACATATCTGGGATTTAGTTTTCCAGCCTTATTGAATCGAATTACACCTTTCATGGGTGACACTTTCACGTATGCTTTTTCGTCTATTTCAAACTCCACGGGTCTTCTTTTCAGGTCAGCCCAACTTTTATGTCGATCCTGTGCAGTTTTTAATCTCCCCTTGATCATAGCCACTTTATCCATCGTTTCTTGGATCAGTTTGGGTCCAACGATGGCTTTTTCTCCTACTTCATCTCAATATAGTGGTGATCGACACTTTCGCCCATCGTATGGTGTCATTCCAATACTGCTGTGATAACTATTATTGTAAGCGAACTCAATTAAGGGTATATGTTCACTCCAATTACCACTGAAGTCTAGAGCACATGCTCTCAACATATCCTCAAGAGTTTGAATTGTCCTCTCAGTTTGTCCATCAGTTTGAGGGTAATATGCCGTACTAAGAGTAAATTTAGTCCCCATAGCTTGTTGAAAGCTCTTCCAAAAACGGGATGCAAACCTAGGATCTCTATCTGATTGTATGCTAGCTGGAACTCCATGTAATCGTACGATATTATTCGTGCATAAGGTGGCCAGTTTATCTAGATTATAGCTCATGCAGACAGGTAAGAAATGCCTAGATTTTGTGAGTCTATCTACGATTACCCATATACCATCATGAATGTGTCTAGTCTTTGGCAAATCGACTATAAAGTCCATGGAAATATGTTCTCATTTCCATTCTGAGATTTCCAAAGGTTGAAGAAGTCATCCAGGTCTTTGGTGCTCAGCTTTGACTTGTTGACACACGCGACACTTAGAGACAAACATTGCAACGTCTTTTTTCATTCCACTCCACCAAAAGCTTTTCTTCAAGTCTCTGTATATTTTGGTACTGCCAGGGTGGACTGAAATTTTGACTTGTGTGCCTCAGACATCACTTCTTGTCGAAGATTTTCAATGTTAGGTACACACAATCGTCCTTTCATCCACACAACTCCTTTGTCATCTGTCTGGAGATCCAGTGATTTTTGTTCTTCAGCTTGTTGTTTCAATTTCACCAAAGCGGGGTATCGATCTTGAATTATCTTGATCGTTTATCGGAGGCATGGTTGTGCTGAAAGTGACACTAGAATTACTTTGCCCATATCATTCCGACTCAAAGCATCAGCTACCTTGTTTGCCTTGCTCGGATGATAGCTAATCGTCAAGTCGTAATCCTTCAGGAGTTCAATCCATCGTCTCTGCCGCATATTTAGTTCTTTTTGAGTGAACAAATATTTGAGGCTTTGATGATCAGTGAAAATCTCACACTTGGCTACATACAGATAATGTCTTCATATTTTTAGTGTGAACACCACTGCAGCTAGTTCGAGGTCATGTGTCAGATATTTTTGCTCATATGGTTTCAGTTGTCTTGAGGCGTAGGCAATTACTCTCCCATATTGCATGAGCACACATCTTAAACCTCCTTTTGAAGCATCGCTGTAGATGGTGAAGTCTTTTTCTTCAGTTGGCAATATTAATACAGGAGTAGATGCAAGTTTTTTCTTCAAGGTCTCGAAGCTTTACTCACATTCTTCACTCCATTGAAACTTAGAGATTTTTGCGTGAGTTTAGTGAGGGGTATGGCTATTGAAGAGAATCCTTCAAAAAATTTTCGGTAATAGCATGTTAGTCCCAAGAAGCTTCGAATTTTTGTCACAGTCTTTGGTCTAGGCCAATCTGAGATTGCCACTATTTTCTTAGGGTCCACAGCTACTCCTGTTGCTGATATTATGTGTCCCAAGAATGTGACGCATTCTAGCCAGAATTCGCATTTCTTGAACTTGGCGTACAGTTCTTTTTCTCTCAGCGTCTGGAGGATGAGACAAAGATGTTCTTTGTGGTCTTCCTCACTTGGAGAATATACCAGAATATCGTCGATGAATACCACCACAAACTTGTCAAGAAACGATTTGAACACCCTGTTCATGAGATCCATGAAGGCTGCCAGAGCGTTTGTTAATCCGAACGACATTACCATGAACTCATATTGTCCATACCTTGTTCTGAAGGCTGTCTTCGGAATATCATCTTTTTTGACCTTGAGTTGGTGTTAGCCTGACCTTGAGTCGGGCTTCGAAAAGACTGTAGCTCCCTTGAGTTGGTCAAACAGGCCATACATCCTTGGAAGCATATACTTTTTCTTGATTGTGATCTTATTCAGTTCTCTGTAATCAATACACAATCTCATGCTTCCGTCTTTTTTCTTTACAAATAGGACAGGAGCTCCCCAAGGAGACGTGCTTGGTCGGATTTGCTTTTTATCCAACAATTCTTGAAGTTGTTCTTTCAGTTCTTTCAACTCTGCCAGAGCCATTCGGTATGGTACTTTTGAGATTGGTGTAGCATTGTGTTCTAAATTAATCTCAAACTCCTCTTCGCGGTCGGAGACTGTGCCAGGGAGTCTTTCAGGAAAGACATCCGGAAATTCTTGTACTACCGGAATCTTCTCCAGTGCAGTTGTCGTCTCTTCCTTTACATCGTTTATCATAGCAAGGCAAAATTCTTCTCCACTTTTCATGGCTTTACAAGTCTGGGAAGCAGGCAGTAAGGATTCTTGTTTCTTGACTTTGCCATAGTAAACAATTTCTTCTTTGTTTGGAGACCATAGTTTGACGTTCTTCATGCGACAATCTACTAATGCATGATTCTTTGATAGTCAATTCATTCCTAGAATGACGTCGAACTCCATCATGTTAAGTTGAATCAATTCGGCTTGAAATAGGTTCTTATTGATACAAATCTTACAATCTCTGTGCACCCTATGTGTTTCAATTGTCTTCCTAGTGAGAGTTGCTACTCTAAAGGGTTTGACAAGTATCTCAGGTATAAGCCTTAATTTCTTAGTGAACCTCTTAGATATGAACGAATGAGTGGCACCACAATCAAACAATACATAAACTGACATTTCATTGATTAGAATGGTATTTGTCACGACTTCGTTTGAGTCATCTGCCTCTTCTTGAGTTATTGCAAACACACAAGCGTTAGGCTTATTTTCCTTCGGCTTGTTGGGGGTAGTATCAGTATTTGACCATGTTCCTTTCTAAGGCTCGGGAAAATTAGCAATTCGATGTCCTAACTTCCCACAATTGAAGCATGCCCCAGACTTCCTACGACATTCCCCAGAATGGCGGTTATTGCAGATGGGACATATTTTGACCTCTTGGTAGGTTGGGCTGGATGAAGTGCCTTTGAATGATCCGCTGGACTGGTTTGGTCTTTTGAATGGTTGTTTCCCTTGAGACGATTGCCCAGTCAGAGATCGTTTATTCTTATTTTCGTCTTTCCGACGTCTGATGTCTGTTTCGGCTCTTATTGCTGTGCCCATTAGATCAGCAAAGCTCGTGTGTTGATAAACTGCTAAAGCTGACTGAATATGGATGCTCAAACCACGCTTGAACCGGTGCATCTTCAAGGTATCATCAGCCATGATGGTGGGGGCATAGGTTCCTAGAGAGTTGAACTTTGAAGTATACTCCACCACAGACATATCCAATGTTTGAGTGAAATTTTCAAATTCACCCAACTTCTGTAATCTCAATTCAGCCGGGTAGTACTGTTTCAGGAATACCTCTTGAAACTGTTGCCATGTGATTGGTCCATCTGTTGTCATAGCTAATGAGGCTGTCTCCCACCATTTGGATGCTCTTTCCTTTAAAAATGGTGTCACCACATCCACTTTGAACTCGTTAGGAATCTCGAGTAAGCGGAGTTGTGTCTCGATATTTTTGAGCCAATTTTGGGCAACTTCGGGGTCCGGGTCTCCTTTGAATGTTTGAGCTTGATTCTTTCGGAGTGACTCATAGTGATACTTGACCCCATGTGCTGGAAGTCCTAATGGTGGCGGATTGCCATTGGCGTTTGTGTTACCCAACCCTTGGATAGTGGTGGCCACAATAGTTGCTATGGCAATTAAGTCAGCTTGACTTAGGCCCAATCGCCCAATCATGGTGGTGGTGGCGGAGGTAGGTTCCCCTCATTGTCGATGTTATTACCGTTGCTGTTGCGATTTTCGTAGCATGGGTTGCGGTTGTCTCGTACTGGCCTTCCGTCCATGTTCTACAAGTGTACAAATCTCTAAGATATTTGTTTGCTAACATATATCAATGAACTGAAATCGTCCACTGATAAAACCAAATAAACTTTTTATTGATTCAAATGAAAAGGGAAAATAATACAAATCCAAGTTTTAGGAAGCACAAAAGGAGAGAAAATTCACGAGAAATCAAATGGATTATAATTCCTTATTACAAATAGTCACGACACTAAATCCTCAATCATCTAAAATCTCGCCATCTCCTACTGCTTCGTCTTCTATCGGCTTTTCTATTGGTTCTATTTCAGGTTCCAAGTCGATAAGGGCATCTTGAAGTTGTTGAACCTGATTCTGTAAGTGTTCGCTATCAGAGTCAGATGATGCACCGAATCTTGTAGTTCCTGAATGATCACTTCTTCTTGCTGGTGTCGTTGGACCGCTATAAAAGAGGTCTGCTCTAAGAGAGCCTTGAGATGAGCTTTCTGTTCCTCCAGCTCGTGTTTTTCTTCTTGCTGAGTATGTAGAGTTGCAATCAGTTTCCCGTTGTCTTTCTATTCTCGGGTGACAGATGCTCGGAGGTCCTTAATGATGGTATCCTTGTCAGGGACGGGTATAACTCTCATACGAGCCGTGGCCCGAGTGCGAGGCATAGAATAATTTGAAGTCATTTCCTGAAACAAAAACAAAAACAAAAACAAAAACAAAAACAAAAAAAACTAAAACAAAAAAAAAAAACAAATGGAAAGGCTTATAACAATAGAATAAGATGGATAGCAACATTAACAGATAGTTTAAAGTATTTCGACACCTGATAGTATTTCTCGACAAAATTTCAGAAATTTGTATAGGGAATTCAAGCTTCAAAGAATTCAACATGCATAGCAATGAAGTTGGAAGATGTTATTCCTGTGCTAGATTATGAAAAGTAGGTAAAAACAAGACTGAACCCGAGAGCTCCGCGCTAGGGCAGCCAAATAATACCGCCCCAGAGCTCCAAACGCTGTACAAGGTCGCAATTTCAAGAACCCTCCGTGCTAGGGCGGTCAAACTCTACCGCCCTAGCGCCCCTGGCACTATCTGAAGTTGTAGTTTCAGAACCCTTCGCACTAGGGCGGTCAAACTATACTGCCCCAATGCCCCTTGCGCTGTAAAAAGTCTTAAGTCACTTGGAAACTAGATTTTTCTTTTGATATCCTTTTTATTTGTAATATATGAACGTCGGGAAAATCCCAGCCGGATTTTGGACCTGGTGGCTCTGATACCACTAAAATGTCACGCCCCAAAACGAGATGTGCCATCGGCATTATTTAACAATTTAAAATCGTGTAACAACAAGCCACGTAGTACATCAAATAGCCAAAAGCCAATATATTACATAAATCGATAATCGTCTTTACAATGCGATTGAAACGAAATGCGGAAGCATAAAACATGATAATACTACTAAAATACAGAATGACAAGACTGATATTCAATTGGATTGGTTTCATCATTATCCCCAAAAATATTATTGTTATTTATCTTCGATTTGTTCCTCGTTCTTATCTGGTGTGGGAATGTAAGGGGTGAGTATTTGAGAAATACTCAATAAATGGGGATCAATCGTGCATAACAAATATCAAGGTTATAATTATACAAATATATCATCAAAATTTCAATCATAGACATGTTGAATCGAATACGAACAAATTACAAATATAGCACTGAAAATCATCTCATTTTCATGGTTTATGATATAGTGGATTTTACTTGTTTTTCATGTCATGTGATGTCCCATTGTGTTGCATATATCATTTAGATTGCATGCATTTTGTGGTGTTTTGGCATACATTATGTTTTCTTGTTGCCCATAAGTCTCGTGGTTGAAAATGCAGACAATTCGTGAATAAATTGAAAATAAGTGGTCGATTTTCGAGGGACGTCCGCCCGGGCACACATTTATGTCCGCCCGGGCGCCTGCAAGGTATGGATTGGTGAAGATTTGCGCAAGCTATCCGCCCGGGCGAAAATTTATGTCCGCCCGGGCGCGTCAAAGAAAAAAATAATAGAAGATTTGCGCAGGACATTCGCCCAGGCGGAAACTTATATCTGCCCAGGCGCAGTTGATTTTTTGGAAAGATTCTTAGCCGATTTCTTCCATTATTTCTGAATGTGGATGAGATGGAAAGGGATTTTTGGACGAATTGGTGGGCAAGCAAACATTATTCAGAGCCAAGAAGTAGAGAAAAACGGAGAAAAGCTTGGAGCAAAGTTTGAGAGTTGAAGATTATCGAAATTCCAAGCATCGACGTTCTTCGCGTGTTTCGTCAAATTTAGTATTTCTAATTTAGAATTTATTGTTTAAACATTGTTTTTCTCCTTCTCAATTTGAATTATAGTAGTTAAACTTTCATATTTGTTGGGATTAAGGGGATCTTACCCCAAATGTTGATTTAAGTAATTTATGTTTCGATTATCGATTTATTCTTGTGGCGTTTGTCGGTTGATCTCATACAGATTGTCAAGGAGAAGTTCTTTGAAGGTTCGTCTGATTATTCAATTGTTTCAATCGTGATTATTTGTTGCTAAGTTTTATAGCTTAGAGGTGAATATCACAAATTCATACTTGTTTCAAAAGATCGGGACAACGTCGATCCTTGTTCGTTATTGAATCGAGGGCGCGATTCCAATTAATCGTGTTTGATTTTCGTTCGTACGATGATTCATATCATTTGGTATCAGTGCTTTAGGTTCCTTTGATTCAAGTAAGTTTATCGCTCTATTATCTCATTCTATTATCAGATCTGTTATCCTTTCGTTTCTTTTTCAGATCTGTTTTTTTTGTTCATTCGTTCTTCGTCAGTTTCTGGAAATTTGGTGATTTTTTTTGTTTGGATTTTCGAGTTGTACTCAGCCAAAAAAAAATACAAAAAATCCGAAAATTCACCATTATCTGTTTTTGTCTTTTGTTCTATTCTCTATTGTAAGTCATATTCAAGTATCTCTCACAATCAAAATTTTTTTTTTATTTTTTTCAAATTTCTTGTCTACACAGTCCAAGTGAGTCGATCACAATTGTTCACAAGTTGAACTTAATTGTTTGATATATATCCAAATACGAAGCTTGAGCACGTTTGAGGGAACTCTCGAATTCGAGTGAAATTACTTGAGTGCGAGTGAACTTTCTTTGGAGTGACCAGTGAGTATTTGAAGTGAGGAGTGGACAAAAAAAAGAAACGAGAGACGAGCGAATTTTCTTTGGAGTGACCGTAGGCATAAGGATGAGGAATATATTTTATTTCTGCTAACGTTTTCTTGTAGGTATAATGTCCGAAAGAAAAATTGAGAAGGAGGTAGGAGATAGTATGAACCAGGGGTTATCTAAGGTTCAAATGGAGGCATTGTTTGGAAATTTTTCTAGGATGATGAGAGCCGAGTTGGAGCCTTTGCATGAGAAGTTGGATAGGATTGAGGGTAGTGCTAGTGGTAGTAGATCTAAATCTAAATATGTGTAGAGGCGAAGATGAGGATGAGATGGATATGGGAGGCGACTATGAGAGCCAGAATGAGAGTTGGGGTAGGAATATGGGTGATAGAGGATTTGGGAGAGGAAAAGGAGAAGCTGTACGGGGTAGGTACTACGATGGTGGTAAGGAGGATTGGAATATGGGCAGCATTAAGATGGAGATCCCGTCGTTCCATGGTAAGTCAGACCCAGATGCTTATTTAGAATGGGAGAAGCGAGTTGAGTTTGTTTTCGATTGTCACCAATACTCCTAACTCAAAAAGGTTAGGTTGGCAGTCGTTGAGTTTATAGATTATGCACTTATTTGGTGGGATCAATTATTGACCACTAAGAGAAGATGCACTGAGAGACCTATAGAAACTTGGGATGAGATGAAGAGAGTCATGAGAAAGAGGTTTGTGCCCAACCACTACTATAAGGAGATGTTTAAGAAATTGCAGAATTTGAAGCAGAGTACGAGAAGTGTCGATGACTACTATAAGGAGTTGAAAGTAGTCAAGATTAGGACCAATTAAAGGAGGATAGTGAGGCGACGATGGCACGATTTCTTTGTGGCTTGAACAGGGATATTCAAGATCAAGTGGAGCTTAAGCACTACTTGGACATTGATGAGATGGTGCAAATGGCGGTAAAGGTAGAGGAGCAACTCAAGAGGAGAGGAGGTGGTCGCACTACTCAAGTGGGGAGTGCATCAACATCTTGGCTTTCCTTCATTATTACACGTGAAGAAGGCAATGAGGTGGAAAAGCCCAAAGCAGAAGTTAAGCAGAAGACACCTAAACAAGGAATGCAAGGTAAATCTTAAACTTCTATTAATCGTTCTAGAGATATCAAATGTTTTAGGTGTCAAGGAGTTGGCCATATCGCTAGCCAATGTCCTAACAAGAGGGTAACGATAATGAATGCTTATGGGGATTATGATTCTCACAGTGATGGAGATGATGATAAGATGCCTGAGTTGGAGGATCCTGATTAGGGATATGAGACGGTTGTAGGTGAGGCATTGGTGACTAGGCGTATCATGAGTACCCAAGCCGAGGAGGAGGAGACCACTCAGAGGGGGAACTTATTACATACTAGATGCTTTGTAAACGAAAAGGTTTGCAATGTTATTATAGATGGAGGGAGTTGTACCAATGTAGCTAGTTGTGAGATGGTGGATAAGTTGAATTTACCTACTGTAAAACATCATCAACCTTATAGGCTATAATGGTTGAATGACTGTGCCGAGGTGAAAGTAAATAGGCAAGTTTTAGTTGCGTTTTCAATTGGAAAGTACGTGGATGAGGTATTATGCGATGTTGTGCCAATGCATGCTTGTTATATCTTGCTGGGTAGACCTTGGCAATACGATAGGAAAGTGAGGTACTCATTTGTACTAAACAAAGAACCGATTGTATTACTTCCCTTGTCCCCAAAAAAAAAATATTGGAGGACAAATTAAAGAAAAGAAAAAGAGATGAGACTGAAAAAAAGAGCGTTCAAAAAAGTGAGATGGCCTTAGAAAAAGAAAAAGATATGGTCGAAAGAAATAGTGAACAAAAGAAAGATGACCATAGACAGAAAAATAGAAGAAAATGATGAGATGAAAGAAAAAGAGAAAGGAAAAAAGGCCAAAGAAAAGAAAAAGAAAAATAATTTGATGGCCCAAAAGAGTGAGTTAGAGAGTTGTTTATTCTTCCATAAGCCATTTCATGTACCTTTGTACAAAGTGGTTTATTCTCATTGTGATGATATAGCCGCTCAATCCCGAGCATTATTATTTCGCCTTTGTAGGATTTTGGTGAAGTCTTGATTAGGAGGCTAGCAAATGTTGATGGTACAGAACTGCAATGGGGTGATCCATATGATGTTGAGAGCAATCATCTTGAGGTAAGAGTAGTTGACCCCGCAACGATTATGACGTATGACATTCTTCGTTATCTTAGTTCGTTGTGTTGTCGTTTTCGTGGGTTTGGAGAACGTGTCGAACATGTGATATTTAGGAGGTATGACTGTGATTTATCATTTTTGTCTAAGTATCATAGAATTGAGGGTGGTAATATACTGCATAAAACAAATTCAACTGTTATTGATTTTGAGTTTTCAAAAATTGTCAAATTGAAGAGGCTTTGTTATGGGAATGAATTAAATGCGTTGGAATTAAACTCATGTGATGTGATAAATGATAGCATGGATAGTACATTTAGTGTGTCCTATTTGCATGATTTATACGTGGTTGGTGGTGGTTTTGAAGGGTGCACGATAGAATATGATAATTTCTCCATTCATGATGAATATATGTTTAAAGAGAATAAATTTTTCGTTATATGTTCATTGCATGAGATAATCCTTATTCCTAGTGAACTATGGTCGTACACGAGTATGGATTTTATTTTTGTGTTAACTAGGTCTAAGAAGGGGATGAATCTGATATTTGTGATAGTTAATTATATTTTATCATTTGGTTTCGTTTGTTATTTGGTGTATGTTAAAGTTGGTGAGTTGATAGTGAAGGCAACCATGAAGCTAGGGTTCAAAGCATTGGTGGAGCACGGTGGTGCTAGGACCTACAAACTTGAGCTTAAAGGTAAGCATATTGATCATATAATCCTTGTTATTACTAACTTGCTTCATTTTTGTGTAGGTATCAAAGATTTGAGAACAAATCCTTTTCAAGAAGGGGAGGATGATGCGATCATGTTAGGCCCAAGCTCCGAGGAAGGTGTGGAAAGCATGTGATCTTGTTTGGGAGTCATTTGGAGTCATTGGAACATGATTCAAGCAATAAATGATGAGGAATCCCGAAGCAGCGGCGCCCGAACGGCCATAATTTACCGCCCGAGCGCCACAATTATGGTCCAAGAGAAAAATTCCCGAGCACCTCGCGCCCGGGCGGACAAAACTTACCACTCGAGCGAGAGCCGGATGCGAGAAATAAAATCCCCGAACACCTCGTGCTCGGGCGGACGAAACTTACAGCCCGAGCGAGAGCCAATTGCGAGAAAATCTTGAATTTCCTAGTTTAGAGTTTTAATTATTTTGGAAACTAGATATTGATATCCTTTTTGATATGTAAACATGACGAAATTTGACACACAATTCAGATGATTATTGAGTTTTATACAATTGTTCTTGAGTTTTCTCTCAAACAATAGAAGCTTTTGCTTTGTTCAAAATCAAACTTATCAAAGTTTATACTTTGTGGTGTTTGTCGATCATTCTTACGCAGATTGTCAAAGACGAGTTCTTTGAATGTTCGTTCGCGTGTCGATTGTTTTTCTTGTGATTATTTGTTGCTAAACTTTTTATAGTTTTAGAGGTGAATATCACACAATACTTGATTCAAAAAGTCGGGACAACACAACACGGATTCTTAAAAGTTATTGAATTGAGGGCGCGATTCCAATTAATCGTGTTTGCGTTTCTTCGTATGAGGATTCACATCATTGTCTCTAGTGGAACGATACTCGTACTCTAGTATATTATATTATAACTTGACATCGTGCACTTGCGATTATTTCGAGCTTAAATTTTATTAATTTTGACCAAGAGTTTTACAGTGCAAGTTTTGCTCGATCAAGTTTTTGGTGTCGTTGCCGGGGACTGTTAATTCACAATTTTATTTTTAGTTATTTTCTTTAGCATTGTTTTATTTTTCTTGAGCTAACACTCCATATTCTATTCCAGATATCTTTTCCAGTGCATGCCAAAGTCACTTTATGTGGAGCTTGAGCAGTGTGACCCTGAAATTGAAAGAACTTTCCGTAGGAGAAGATAGTAGCAGAAACTTAAAGAACTGATGGAAAGGCACGAGCACGAGCATGAGGAGGAACACCATGAATATAGACATGTTGAGGTGCCACGCCACATACCGATTATAGAGTATGCCCAGCCTTCTTTGGATGGTGCACGCCCCAGCATTGTGAGGCCTATTGTGCGAGCAAACCACTTCAAAATCAAGCCAGCTATAATTCAGATGATTCAGAATACGGTCCAGTTTGGAGGATCTGCATTAGATGACCCAAACACGCACATCGCAGATTTTCTTGAAATTTGCGATACTTTTAAATTTAATGCAGTTTCTGATGATGCTGTTAGGTTGTGTTTATTTCCTTTCTCCTTACGTGAAAAAGCTAAAGCATGGTTAAATTGTTTGCCTATAGGTTCGATCAACACATGGGAGGACATGGCGAAAGCATTTCTCATTAAATACTTTCCTCCATCTAAGACCATGAAGCTGCAGGCAGATATCACCACATTTGCTCAATTAGAGCAAGAGTCTTTATATGAGGCATGGGAGTATTTCAAGGATTTATTACGAAGATGCCCTCATCACAAACTATCACTTTGGTTAGTCATTCAAACATTTATTGTGTCTTGCTTACTCCTAATCGTACTATGATAGATGCTGCTTCTTGTGGAAATCTATTGAGAAAAACTGCCGAAGAAGGACATGAGTTGTTGGAGGAGATGGCTGCTAGCAGCTATCATCCTCAATCTGAAAGGAACAACCAGCGAAGAAGTGCAGGAGTTCACCAGGTAACTGACCTTTCTGCTATTACTATGCAACTTGATGTCTTGAACAGGAAATTGGACGGCTTGAATATGGGTGGCACGACTATGCGTCTTCAAGAGATGTTTTGTGATAAGTGTGGAGGTGAACACTTTGCGAAGGACTGTCAATATGGCAATCCCTTCTATGTGCAAAACGAGGCACCAGTGAATCAAGTGGGAGTCCAAAACAGTCCAAGGAATGATCCGTATTCGAACACACATAATCCTGGATGGAGGCAACATCCCAACTTCTCATGGGGTGGTCAAACAGTCAGAATAGACCACATGGAGGACAGCCGTATGGAAAACAACCGATGTACATATCAGACCCTCCTAGAGAAGAAAAGTCCAATTTGGAGCAGATAATGTCTAAGTTCATCTCATCTACCGAAACTAGACTCCAAAACCAAGATGCATCTATAAAGGGGCTAGAGAATCAGATTGGACAATTAGCGAAGATGATAGCAAGTAGAGAGTCGGGCACCTTGCCAAGTAACACAGAGACCAATCCAAAAGAGCAAGTGAAGGCCATTGAGTTGAAGAGTACGAAAGTTTTAGAGTCCAAGGAAAAGGAAAGAAGTCAAGTACCGGATGAACAGACTGAGACATCCAAAGGTAAGTCTTCTAACTCTACACCAGCACCCACTGCACAATTCAAAATTGTTATACCTCTTCTTTTTCCCATAGCATTGAAAAAAGCAAAACTTGATGCACAATTCGATAAGTTTCTTGAGGTATTTAAAAAATTGCATTTCAATATTCCTTTTGTCGATACTTTGATGCAAATGCCCAGTTATGCTAAATTTCTGAAGGACATCTTAGCAAACAAAAAGAAGTTGGAGGATCACATGACGGTAAATTTAACTGAAAATTGCTCTACTTTGGTGCAAAACAAGATCCCACAAAAATTTAAGGATCCAGGGAGTTTTTCTATTCCTTTCATGATTGGTGATGTTGTTTTTCATAAAACCTTATGTGATCTTGGTGCAAGTATTAACCTCATGACTTTGTCTGTGTTTAGGAAACTTGGTTTGGGAGAACCTAAGCCAACGAGAATGTCTTTACAGCTAGCAGACAGATCTGTCAAGTATCCACGGGGAGTTATTGAGGATGTGCTAGTGAAAGTGGATAAATTTATTTTTCCGGTAGATTTTGTGGTGATTGACACGGAGGAAGACATAGAGATGTCGTTGATATTAGGGCGGCCATTCCTTGCAACTGGCAAAGCCCTAATTGATGTGCAAGAAGGGCAGTTGAGAATGAGAGTGGGGGAAGAGGAGATTACTTTTGATGTCTTTAACGCACTTAAGCACACATTGCATTCTGATAGTTGTTTTAGAATTGATGCTTTTGATTCACTTGTGTGTAACTATGTGCAGGATGCTACTAAGGACTTTTTGGAAGCCACTCTCAGTACTAAATTGTGAGAAGATGAATTGGATGAAGAAAAAGCTAAGATAGTGGCATACCTTAATGCCAACCATCCATGAAAGAGGCCAATAAGGATGAGATTAGAGGATATGGGAGATCGGAGAGACTTGACCCCTCAGAAGTCAAGCATAGAGGAGCCACCAACTCTTGAGCTCAAGTCATTGCCTCCACATCTGAAATACGTCTATCTATGTGAGAATAATAAACTTCATGTGATTATTTTTCTGATTTGATGGATGTGATGGTGGGAAAACTGCTGAAAGTTTTGAAAGCGCACAAGAGTGCATTTGCGTGGAAGGTGGCAGATATCAAAGTAATCAATCCATCAATCTGCATGCACAAGATATTGATGGAAGAAAAGTACTCACCTCTTGTGAAACCTCAGAGAAGATTGAATCCAAAGATGCAAGAGGTGGTAAAAGCAGAAACTATCAAACTCCTTGACGCAAATATTATCTATCCTATATCTGATAGTGCATGAGTGAGTCCTGATCAATGTCTGCCAAAAAAAAGTGGGATTACTGTTATCACAAATGAACAAAATGAATTAATACCCACTAGGATAGTTACGGGATGGCGTGTGTGCATCGACTATAGGAAATTGAATGATGCCACCCGTAAAGATCACTTTCCACTTCCCTTCATTGATCAAATGCTTGAGAGGTTAGCAGGTCATGAGTTTTATTGCTTTTTGGATGGGTATTCAGGGTATAACCAAATCATGATTGCGCCTGAGGACCAAGAGAAAACCACTTTCACTTGTCCTTATGGCACCTTTGCTTTTAAAATGATGCTTTTTGGTTTGTGTAAGGCCCCTGCCATATTTCAACGATGTATGACCACGATATTTTATGACATGATAGAAACTTTCCTTGAAATATTTATGGATGACTTCTCGATATTTGGCTCTTCTTTTGATGACTGTTTGCAGAATTTGAAGGTGGTGTTGATGAGATGTGAGCAGACGAATTTGGTGCTGAATTGGGAAAAATGTCATTTTATGGTACAAGAAGGCATAGTATTGGAGCACAAAATATCAGAGCATGGAATAGAGGTGGATAAGGCGAAAGTAGAAGTTATCAAGAACTTACCACCTCCGACATCCATAAAGAGAGTTAGAAGTTTTCTAGGCCACACCGATTTTCATCTGCATTTTATTAATGATTTTTCTAAAATTGTCAAACCTCTATATTCTTTACTTATGAAAGATGTGCTCTTTGATTTTAATTCCAACTGTCTGCAGGCATACGAGGATTTAAAAGAGCGCTTGGTGACGGCTCCTGTTTTGGTGGCACCGGATTGGGATCTACCCTTCGAGGTCATGTGCGATGCCAGTGATACTGCGGTGGGGGCTGTGCTTGGCCAGCGGCAAAACAAGGTATTTCATAGAATTTATTACGCAAGTAAGACCTTAAATGAGGCTCAATTGAATTATGCAACAACTGAAAAGGAATTACTTGCTGTAGTATTCGCGCTTGACAAATTTCATTCATTCCTTGTTTTTTCCAAAGTCATTGTTTACACAGACCACTCTGCATTGAAATATTTACTTACTAAGAATGATGCAAAGCCACGCCTACTTAGGTGGATTTTATTTTTACAAGAGTTTGATTTAGAAATAAAGGATAAGAAGGGTGTTGAGAATGTGGTGGCTGATCACTTGTCTAGATTGGAGCTTATTAGTAATAACTGTGTAGATCATGTCATTAATGATTGGTTTCCTGATGAACAGCTATTTGAGGTGAAACACTGTCCTTGGTATGCAAATTTTGCTAACTTTCTTGTCACAGGCACACCATCACCCAATCTATTGTTCCACCAACGAAAAAAATTATTTTCTGACGTGATGCATTATTTTTGAGAGGAACCGTTTTTGTTTAAGATTTGTGAAGATTCCATGATAAGAAGGTGTGTTGCAGAGGAAGAGTTTGGTCAAATTATCGACCATTGCCATGACCGTGAGGTAGGTGGTCATTTTGGACCGACAAGGACGGCATCTAAGGTACTTGAATGTGGCTTCTGTTGTCCGACTCTATTTAAAGATGTTCGTTCTTATGTGCTTGCCTGTGATAAGGTAACATCTCTAACAGTCATGAAATGCCATTAAACAATATCATTGAGTGTGAGGTTTTTGATGTGTTTCATGGGGACCGTTTCCTAGTTCGTTCACGAAAAAATATATTCTGGTTGCAGTTGACTATGTGTCTAAGTGGGTAGAGGCAGAACCATATGCCACTAATGATGGTCAGGTGGTCCTGAAATTTTTAAAGAAAAATATTTTTAATAGATTCGGAATATCACGAGCAATCATTAGTGATGGTGGCACCCATTTTTGCAAAAAACTATTTGAAAAACTTTTGAGCAAATATTGTGTCACGCATAAGATGATGCTAGTGGTCAAGTGGAAGTGTCTAACAGAGACATCAAGCGGATTTCGGAAAAAGTGGTAGGTGTCAGTCGGAAAGACTGGTCTGTAAGGTTAGATGATGCTCTTTGGGCATATAGGACTGCTTTTAAAACACCTATAGGCACTACACCATATAGACTATTGTTTGGTAAAGCATGTCATTTACCTGTAGAGTTAGAGCATCGGGCATACTGGGCAACAAAAGCACTAAAATTTAACTTTACTGATGCAGGTGAACGACGTCTACTTCAATTGGATCAGTTGGAAGAATTCCGAAATATGACATATGATCTCCCATTATCATACAAGGAGAAGACAAAGAGGACTCATGACAGGCGAATCATCGAAAGGGAATTCAAGGAAGGCGAAAATGTCCTACTCTACAACTCCCGATTGCGACTGTTTCCCGGAAAATCGAAGTCGCAATGGTCTGGTCCATTCGTGATTTCAAAAGTATACCCATCGGGAGTCGTAGAACTGCAAGATGGAAAGGATGGGACATTTACGGTCAATGCCCAGCAACTGAAGCACTACATGGGTAACACAATTTAGCCACAACTTGGAATCACCCGGTACCAAGACAATCCGAACTGAAACTGACCGACAGTCAAGCTCTCGACTATATTGAGAACTACCTCTTTTCCCTATTTAATTCGATTTTACTATTTTAGGTATTTATTTATTTGAAAAAAAAAAATTTGGCAGTGCACGTGGTCGCCAATCCTTTGGTCCGCCCGGGCGCACTGGGTGAAGATTTTTATCTCAAAGCCGTGTATCTTCTGCTCGGGCGCACATTTATGTCCGCCCGGGCGCGCCTCATCTTTTAAAAAATTTTTGAAAGCCGCAAGACATCCACCTGGGCGAAAACTTATATCCGCCCGGGCAGATCGCGGAATTCTTTAAGTTGCAGACCTCCTCTTTTTCTTCCCCATTCGAACCCTAACATTTTCCTCTCAAATTTCCGCCGCTAAGTTCCGGCGACGTTGTTTCCCTCCACTCTCTTCCAGCTTTGGTCTTGCTAGAGTTTCCCCGAGCACAAGCTTCTCCAACGCTTCCCTTCCCAGATTTCGGCGAGTCATTATTCCGACAACACACATCCTACTCAGGGTTTTTTTTTACAAATCATCCACAATGCCTCCGAAGAAAGCTCGGGAAAGTCATGATGCTTCATCGTCATCCTCTCGTAATTCTCATTCGTTTGTGAATAATGCTACCAAAGAACGCTATGAACATGCAAAAATACATCGAGCTCCGATTCGAGAGCATGGTTTTCAGCTTGTGCAACAAATTTCAATTATTAATCAGATTACTAATCAAGGATGGGCAAAATTTTGTGCCCAACCACAAGCCGCGGTGGCACCGATAGTGAGAGAATTTTATGCCAATGCGGCTGAGCGGAGCGGTAATAAAGCATATGTGAGAGGAAAGCTAGTGGAATATAGTTCTGTAGAAATTAACAGGTTGCTTGAAACACCAGTTGTGGATGATTCGATTTATATGGCATGGGTAGAAAACCCCGACTTAGACTTGATGATGAGCAGAATTTGCTATCCGGAATCTCCGTGGAAAACACCTGGATCCCACACTTGTTTCGCTGAGAAATATTTGTTAGTCCCGACTCCGATGTGGTATGCATTTTTGGCCACACGATTGATGCCAGTCGGGCACACTAGCGACGTACAGAAGGAGAAGAGGGTGTTGCTTTATGCACCGATGACCTATATACCAATCAATGTGGGAAAGATTATCTATTCACAGATCCAGCTGAGCATTCACGATCCTAATATGGCATTATTCTTTCCCCACATTATCACCGAGTTCACAGCCTTCGTGGTAACTTCATCGATATTACCTACCAAATATAAAGCTTGTTCAGGAAGACCATCTAATTCTCCGGAAAAGATCGATTGAAACCCTCTAATTGTGCGGGTGTCGGCGTAGTTTTTCAGGATGATGATGTGGTTGCCACCGACCAAGGCCGTGGATGACGCCAGCTGGCTACAGAAGACCGAGGTATGGCGGAAGGCTTTTCCTCAGTTTGGCCCTATATGGGATGGCTTGACTTTTGATCCACTGCCACAGCAGCCCCCACCACCGGCCCCACGACCTCGACGTCGCCTTTTTCAGGATCGGATGGACTAATTTGCAGCATTTGCTGACCATCAGTTACAGTGGTAGGCAGTGAGCCAGACACATCAGATAGCTACCGATGCCATGCTGCGTTTATCTCTGAGCCACACTAGTATTGATCCGACTCTTATTACACCACTTATGCCAGATTTCCCGCCGCCGTTTCATTTTCACTACGCCGATGCACCAGAGCCGGGAGCTGGCGTCATTCTCCCGGAGGCCCACGAGGAGGAGGATCATTGAGAGGGGAGTCACTTATGTCCCTTATTTTATTTCTTGCACTTCTTTTCGTTCATTTTATTTATTTATGTTTCTGTTGCATGATTAGATTATACTGTGTCCTTTTTGTTGTGCACTCTCTGTCTCTTTTTATATCATTTGTTGCATTGGGGACCATGCTCGACTTTAGTATTGGGGGTGGATGGGTGTTGTTTGGTGTGTTCCTTTTGGTGCTTTGTTGGTTTCATTCGTTGACATTTAGTATTAGTCATTTTGCATTGGGTGTGTGTCAGCCGACAGTGTTCGAAGTAGTACTTGTTAGCCAATGATGATTATAAGGTGATGAGACATGCCCTTTCCGTCATGTACTCGTATTTTTTTAGCACATACTGTGGTAGAGACATGAAGTTTTATGTAAAATGTTGAATTCTCTTTGCAGGAATGTTAGAACTAGAAGCATGCATGATAAGATGGTGAAAATTTATAACTAGAGTGGGGTACGAAGATGTTTGATGGTGTGAATTGCGCTTGACTATATTTTCTTGAATCGAGGTATCTATCAGCAGCGAAAAAAAAGAAGAAAAAGATGGAGATGTAAGGTGTGGGGGAGCCGAAGGAATGAAATCCTATTCCTGCTAACGATGGAGATGTAAGGTGTTGGGGAGCCGAATAAAGGAATGAAATCATATTCCTAGCTAAAAAAGCAGAACACATGGATTTGAATCTGAAATGAAAGGTTCTGATTTAGTCCTTTTATTACTGTATTCCAATTCAGTCAAAAATAAAAAAAATTTATTGGCTGCTGGTGGTTACTGAGTGCAGAAGAATGGAAGATAGTAAGATTTACACTAACAGGCTGATTTAAATATCTGACAATGGTTGAAAAGGGATCCCTCTGTCATATATGATGCTAGGACTAACGACACTCACATACACGTTCAGGTTTTATTTGAAACAATGTAAAATGAAAGGTTCTTATATAGTCATTTTATTATTGTATTCCAATTCAGTAAAAAAAAATTTATTGGTTGCTGGTGGTTACTGAGAGCAGAGGAATAGAGGAGAGTAAGATTTACACTAATAGGTTGATTTAAATATCTGACAATGGTTGAGAAGAGATCCCTCTGTCATATATGATGCTAGGACTAACGACACACACATACACGTTTAGGTTTTATTTGAAACAATGTCTAAACCAAGGAAAGTGCGAAGAGTTGTGCTTTTGCATTGATCGACAAGGGAATATGTTGAGTTTCGCTGAGGCTAATTGGGACCATGAACCCACTTTCGAGCTATTTTGTGTCATTTTCGTTTTGTCTTGTCACTTGTTTTGCTCGAGGGCGAGCAAAAGATTAGTATTGGGGGGTTGATATAGGTGGATTTTGCTTGTTTTTCATGTCATGTGATGTTCCATTGTGTTGCATATATCATTTAGATTGCATGCATTTTGTGGTGTTTTGGCATACATTATGTTTTTTGTTGCCCATAAGTCTCGTGGTTGAAAATGGAGGCAATTCGTGAATAAATTAAAAATAAGTGGTCGATTTTCGAGGGACGTGCGCCCGAGCGCCTGCAAGGTATGGATTGGAGAAGATTTGCGCAAGCTATCCGCCCGGTCGAAAACTTATATCCGCCCAGACGCGTCAAAAAAAATAATAGAAGATTTGCGCAAGACATCTGCCCCGGGCGGAAACTTATATGCGCCCGGGCACAGTTGATTTTTTGGAAAGATTCTTGGCCGATTTCTTCCCTTATTTCTGAATGGGGATGAGATGGAAAGGGATGTTTGGACGAACTGGAGGACATGCAAACATTATTCAGAGCCAAGGAGTAGAGAAAAATGGAGAAAAGCTTGGAGCAAAGTTTGGGAGTTGAAGATTATCGAGAATCCAAGCATCGTTATTCGCGTGTTTCGTCAAATCTAGTATTTCTAATTTAGAATTTATTGTTTAAACATTGTTTTGCTCCTTTTCACTATGAATTCTAGTAGCTAAACTTTCATATTTGTTGGGATTAAGGGGATCCTACCCCGAACGTTGATTTAAGTGATTTATGTTTCAATTATCGATTTATTCTTGAGTTTGCTACTGTTTTTCATTACGTTATTAAAGTGCAGCTAAATTTAATAATCATTTCATATCGCGGGTGAGTTCGACAGAATAGCTTGTGATAGGAACGAGTAGCATAGTCTGTGGATCTATAATTTACATAGAAATATGAAATTGGATACATGTTGATAGTTATAGTCCTAAGGGTCGAAAGCTAGGGGATTTCATAGGTCGGCATGCGATTCACCTTTGATAAATAATTAAAGAAATTTAATTACTTCACCGAGTAGAATTAGTTTAGCATAGTTTGAGAGGGCGTGTTCAATTGATTAGGAAATTCTGTCGGAAGCGTAAATCACTATCGAACGAATCAAGTAATTAACGAGGGGTAGGTGAACCGAAATTCCCAACAAATTCATTTCTCATTGAACTTTAATAAACTATTCTAGCTTATATATTTCAGCATTTAATTCCTGAACATTTTTATTTGCATTTTTTATTTAAACATATTAGTAGTAAACAATCATTCGAATTTCGTTGCTAAAGATTGAATAACTGAAAATAATAATTGCAAAATACAGTTTCTAGTGGAACGATACTCGTACTCTAGTATATTATATTATAACTTGATATCGTGCACTTGCGATTATTTCGAGCTTAAATTTTATTAATTTTGACCAAGAGTTTTACAGTGCAAGTTTTGATCGATCAGTTTACTGATCAGTCCCTACATGTTAATCCTCTAAAGGGTAAAGCCATATGAACGGTTATTATATCACACCACATCAGGGTCAAAACATATCAAATATCGGAATTTCCTTGCCATTTCTAATTCGAATCATTACAGTGTATTTCAAATATTTCAAACATGCTTTCAAATATTATAGCTAATATCCAACAACAAATTGTTCAAAGGTATTCATAACAAATAGGAATGAATATAGCATGTCGATTGAATTTCAAGAAACATACATAATGTATTTCTAAGTGCATTTCACGCTCGAACGAGGAACGGAGACCGGAGAATTTTCAGGAAAATTATTTTAATTACATGATTAATTTTTATTAATTAAATAAGGTGTTTTTAAGTGTATATTTCAAAAATGAAATTTTTCTGGGTATTTTTAACCGTAGGATTTTATTTTTATCGGTACGCAAATTTTATCGAATCGAGGGACTTTTTAAGGGTTCGGCTAATATTTTCAAAATCTTTCCAACACGAAATATTTTTCGGGAGTGCGTTTGGATTTAATGAGCCTACTTTTAAACTTGTTGGACCTAAAATCTTTTATTTAGTTTTAATTATCAATTAAGGCCCATTAGTCATTTGTTAGCTATTTAAATAATACTAATTAACCCTAAAACTTATCTTAACCTACACCTAATCTCTCCCAACAGCCGACACCCTCCCCCAGCTGCTGTCACCCTCGTTTTTCTCATCAGCAGCTCAAAGAAAAACCTTCGGCCTTCATTCCTTACAAAGGAAAAATTCACCCGGGTCTCCCTCCTCTTGTTTTGGTCGTCGATCAACATCAGGCATGCCTTGTAACATCTTTTGTGCATCATCACGTTAATATTACTGTTATAGATGTATTCTTGCATGAAAACTCTTGATCCAAACGTGAACAAGGTTGATTTTCGGTTTTGACATGTATTTTGCACTCCATGCATTGCTACTCACGTTTCATTTGAATTTCGTGCAAAGGGTTGCTGTTAGTTCGATGTTAAGGGACTATCCATAGCAGGTTTGTGGAGTCTTGGAGCTGATGTAAGGTCTGGACAGATTTGTGAAGAGGCCGAGAGTGTAGTAGTGCAGGGTTTTCTCGTTTTTGGGGTAGATTAAGTGCAAGGGCTGAACCAGCAAATCGAGGACTGATCTGAGCCATGGACTCGTCTCTTGAGGGTCTGAGTCAAGGCTTGGAGAGGTTCAAGACCTACTGGAACAAGCCAAGAAGTCGATCGAGCTGCGGGTAGAAGGTTTTGTCGCATGGTGCGCTTGAGATGATCGGCAATCGGGCGAGCTGTGCTTCTTGCGTGAGGTTGTAACCGTGGTTCCTTTGGGTCCAGTAGAGTCCTAGGGTGGTCTAGGAGAGGTGGGTCAGGAGATGGTTCGCTTGGTCTGGGGCTAGGGACACGAACGTGTATGGGAAATGGGTTTGGAGATCGAGTAGGGTGGTTGAGGAAATTAGCAGTAGTTTTCAGGGGGTTAGGCTTGGTTTAGGCGGTGCATTCCTGTCTTGATGGTGAGCCTTAATAGCTGGACACGTGATGGTAAGAGGTGGACCGAAACAATTAAGTGTTGGAGCCACATGTTGGAATATAATTGTACAAGGGAGAATGCTGAAATTGTACAGCCACGATGGTGTTTAGCTGAGGATCTTGGGGGTTAGATCTCGAAGTTTATAGGCTGTAAATGAGGTTAGTAAGTGTGGTAAAAAGTTGGGAAAAATTTGATTAAGTTTCGAGTCGATTCGGTTAAAACCGGGACTCCGGTCCAAGTTTCGAGTCGATTCGGTTAAGTTTGATTTTTGGGATCGAATTGACGTCTAGGAATACTTATAAAAAATGTTTTGGGACATTTTAAGGAGTTTGGTAAGCTTCGGATCAATTTTAGAGGACCAGGGATGAAACGATAATTTTTGGGTTTTCAGGGGCAAAATAGTCCTTTTTCACCCGGGATGAGGTTTTGGTCCTGACAGCGCCCTGAGCATAAATTAAGATATTTTAAATGATTATGCATCATGTTTACGGTTTTTACGCAAGTATGATAAATACGGTGCATGCTTGGTTTAAAGAAAAAAATTATGTATATGCATGTTTTTATTAAGTGATGAATATGATGACACGTTTTGAAGAAAGTGATTTAGTTGTGACTAACACGATGACACGATGACATGTAAGGCCCGGACTCAGTGGGCGGGTAATGCCGTCGCTGATGATCCTCGTCGCCGGGTACCGCGGTTACACGTAGATGGATCCATCGACTGACATGATGACATGATGATACGAAATTCACAGCTAATGAACGGAATTCAAATTAAGATTTTAACACGTATATGCTGATACGATGATACATGCTATTACCATGTTTTGACAGGTCACGGTTAAGCATACGATATGATAACATGATGAGACATGTTTTGACACGTTATGATTTTACACGACACGCTCATGTTTTTAAGCTCATGAAATGTATGTTTATTATGCTATTTTTCACTGTTGTGTGCTACGTATATGTACTTGCTATTACTGATACATGTGTGTTGAGTCTTTAGACTCTAGGCGTGTGTGATGCAGGTGAGCATTTTGATCAGGGAACCAGAGGTGCCGAAGACTGAGTAGGCAGGCGGCATGTGCGGCGATACGACCCGAGGACCATTATTTTTCCGCATATTGATTCATGTGTTTTGAGAGGAGTTACGCATTTTTATATGTTGATGATTTTACGATTTTTACACGTTTACGTTTACGTTGATTTTGGATGACGTTAGTTATTTTTAAACTGCACTACTTTTATTGGCAAATAAATACGGTTATTCTTAATGTCATTTTGTAATTGCGAGCTTTAAAAAAAATATATATTCCGCACTTTTAAAACGGGAGCCGTTTCATCCTTAATGGCCTTAAACACCATTAAAAAGGCTGTTATAGGTTGGCTATGGCTGTTCAAATTCAGTCTTGAATTCATGGTTTGGTTGAATCTGCATTTCATGGCTTTGTGTTGTTAATTTTGGTTCCTTACATGTGCGATTCTTTGAAAGAAACAGGAGGTCAAAACTATTATCCCAAATACAATTTCAAAAAATTTCAAAATTTTCAATTTAAACCATTAACAATTTACAAATACTCCAAAAAACGATTGCAACATGGTGTAACTTTTGTGAGTTTCAAAGAAATTAAAGAGATAAATAATGGTTATATAATTTAAATCGTAATTAATATTAACATTTAATTTGACATCCATGGTCAATGACCCATTAACCTAAGAATAAATTATATTAGAAAACTAAAGTTAATAAAAATAAAAATAATGTAGAATACAATTAAGATATATGTCTTATGATATTAAAATTTTAAATATATGTCCTAAAAAGTCTCTTGATTCATTTAGATTATTTGAGATTTCAAAATAATTAAATATATATATATATATATATTAAAATATCGTATGCAAAAGCTCTAATACTTTGACAAATATTAATTAATGATTATTATAATTTATATTTATTATAAAGATTATGTCATATATATATATATATTTTACAGTAGAAAATAACTTTCGTGTCTTTTAATTGATGATTAATATATATTTTTCATACATTACATATTTAGAGTTTTGATTGATGATTGATTTTGACGAGCATGTAACATTTTAGTTATACAATTTAATAAAATAATCTGGCATATAACATATACATTTGTTATAATTAATTTTTTTTAGATTTTCATTTTTTTTTTTAATTTTTACTATATTTTAGAATCAAAATCAAAATTATAGATATATTACATTATGAATAATTATTATCTCACTTGGAAGAATAAATATATGTGAATATATATACACATATATACATATACATATATATATATATATATTTTTTATAATCAAATAATTTTCATATACATTAGTTAATGAATAATTTTTAAAAACATATAAATTATATTTTTCATCAAGTCTTCAGATCATGATCGACCATAACTGAAGGATCCTCTTGAAAAGATGGATTTTCAAGAAGATTAATCATTGTTATATATATTTGAATGTATTTGTATGAGCTCAATGCTTATATATTTATGTACATTGGACATTTCAAAATATTTTTCAATGATCTATTTTTTAATATCAAATAGGCCGTAATATTGAACATTTGAAAAGATTTGTTTTTTAATTTTTAGAATTATATAATAATCAAATCTAATTAAATGAAATATTTTTATCATTTATTTGACTGTAAATTTTTTATTTTCTTAACATTTCATAAATAATTATAATTTTTTATTTTCTTAAAATTTCATAAATAATTAAAAATTATATATAAAAATTAAAAATTATAAATAAAAAGATCACTTTCTTAAAAATATAAATACCACAGAATATGATGAGTTCAGAATAACGAGTGACAAGAAAGAAAGGGAGCTCGTCTTCTCCAGAGTCTCCACCTCCGCTATAAACCCTAACCACATTTCTGATTCAAGAGCAATTACAATACTTAATAATGCTATGTTATTTATCAATTTACTGCCGTAAACTGTTGAAGTCTCAGCCATGACTTTCTCTTCGATGTTCATTCAGAAAAGTTTGAAATTCAAGCTCAGTGCCATGTCTGTGGCAGCTCGCACACATTCACGTCCTCTTTTGCTTCACAGGTCTTACAGTTTGCAGCCATACAATTTTCTTTCGCGAAAAGGCGTCTCCTTTACTGCTTTTTCTCCTGTTTCATCTGTATTGAGGCGGCATAGAAATGTTTTTTCTTTTGCTGCCGCTACTTCGTCCCCTTCATCTTCGTTTTCTTTCCCGTATACCTACCAGCGGAGTTCGGGATACGGGAGGTTTGCTTACGATGAGTACCCGTCGGAGGAGGATTCCGACCGTGAAGTCAGTTCGTCTTCTAAGCAACAATTGGTGGGTGGATAGATTTGTGTAACTTTTCTGGCAAGTTAGTTGGTTTTTGTATATTTAATTAATTTATTCCTACTAGAGAATGCTAGATGGTTTTGCTTCCTTTGCTATATTTTTCGTTTGTGCATGTGTTAACTTTGGAGATAACGCGAGCACTGGACATAAAATCATACGTTAATTCATTAAAATATTGTGTTCAAATTGGAATTCCTGCAAAAGGGATTCCCTTTTCAGTGGGCTCAGTTGGTTAGGTATCTATTTATCACGCATTTTCAAGCATTCTCTGTTATTAATCTAATATTTCCAGGGTGATTCGACTCTTGATAACGTTGAAGAGTGGAGGTGGAAGTTGACCATGCTTATGCGCAACAAAAGCGAGCAAGAAGTTGTGTCCAGGGATAAAAAAGACCGACGTGATTTTGAGCAGCTTTCGGCATTGGCAATCAGAATGGGATTGCACAGGTACAAGAAGTTTTGCCTAACTTACGTTATTCTTTTATATTCCGTTGCACTTGTTTATGACATCTCCATTTGCAGTGGTCGGTATGAAAAGGTAATTGTATTTAGCAAACTTCCGTTGCCAAACTACAGATCAGATTTGGATGAGAAGCTACCTCAGAGGGAGGTATTATCTTAGTTGTATTAGCTCTCTTTTTATGTGTTGCATAATCTTAATTCTGTTGATCGTCGAAAAAAATGGATTTGGTTTAAGTGTTTTAATATCCATCAAGTTTACATTTCTAGCTATGATGACCAATGTGTCAGGCAAATGCTTAAAATTTCTCAATTTTTGATATCTTTACAGCATTTTTTCATCTTGTTGATTTGGATATTTCCTGCATATCTGTAGGTGATGCTACCAATTGGGTTGCAAAGACGGGTAGAGTCTCATCTTAGATCACACCTTTCTAGAAAGGCTGTGACGAAGCATGATACCTTTTTGACATCAAGTGCAGCCCATAGCCTAGCACTTGATGGACCATATGAGCCTGAGGAGTCCTCCACCCAGAATGTTATATCTGAGACTATTGTCAGGCGAAGGAGCTTGCAAATGCACAATAAACAGCAAGACTGGCAAGTTAGTGTTTCACAGATGTAAATGACTATTATCAGTGCTGACTAATTATGTGGTTACTGTGACCTTTTATCCTCTAAATGCCGTAGTAGTTTTACTTGTGAATTCACTTGTAGATATTGATTGCATTCTTGATATTTGGATGTGACCTGCTGACTTCTCTTCCTGTAGTCTGCTTTGTATCACGGTTCACATTTCATTTGGATTCCAATATTTTCGACCGCCTTTGCATCAGGCAACCTCTTTAGGCGGCCCTAACCAACCGGCAGCCTAGGCGGTCAATAATTTTTAAAATTCTAGTCAACTCAATTAATTTTAAAAACCTAGTCAAAGTCAATTAATTTAAAAAACCTAGTCAAAAGTCTAACAAATTTCAATTTTATATCCTTTATTTTTATTAATAACAATGGTTTAAAATATTTAGATGCATACTAAGAAGAGGAATAGGTTTGAGACATCAAGATTGAATGATCTTGTATGTGTCAAATTCAATGCCAATCTTATGAAGAATAAGAGAAATAGGTGGAGATTTGCTTATATCATCTCAAGCTAGTGAAGCTCAAGGTTGGCTTGTTGATGGTGGTGATGAAGATGAGGTAGAGCCGGGTTTAGGACTTACTTGGAGAACGATAAATGAGGCCTCGGGAGCGGATGAAGTGCTACAACCAAAGAGGAGTGCAAGGAGCATCCTCTTTAGAGAACTTGATTAGGGTTTAGATACATCGGAGGAGTAGAATGAAGAAGATGTTGATTTTGAGTACGATGATGGGAGAATTATGAATGTTGTTGATAATACATGTGTAGATGATTTAGAAGATTAGTTATGTTTAGTCTAGTGCTTGTTGCCATAGTGGATTGAAATTTTGAATTTTAAAATTAGTTTTTTGGTAAAAGTAATTATATTACTTTATTAGTATTATTATGATGATGAATCTTTATCAATTATCTTGTTAGTTTGTATTTATATATTTATTTACACCTTGTCTAGATTGTATTATATTGTATGAAGCTTCTTTATTCTTAAACATTATTTAATTACACATTTTACATAAAAAATGATGACTATTTGTGATTACATTGCATTATTATATATGATTACCTTTGAAAAATACTTAAAAAAATTCAACCACCTAGGCGGTTTGCATGATTATATACGTTTACCTATAAAAAGTGTTTAAAAAAATCAACCGCCTAGGCGGTCGAGGCGGTAGGCAGTCACTAACTGCCGCCACCACCGTCTCCTGCCATTTACAACACTGTTGAAAACTATCTCAAAATGACACAATCATGCTTTTTTCCACCAGTAGCCTAATAGCTAAATAATTAGGACATATTTGTAATCCAGTATGGCTGATGAGGCTTTCGGAAGATGGGATATAAGCATGTGTGCTTGATGAATTGCTGAATGAAGTATATTGCTTCTAAACATTTGAAAATTGTGATTTTAATGATTATTATTTTCTGCTTTAAAGGAATCTCCAGAAGGCCAGAAGATGCAAGAATTTAGACGAAGCCTTCCCTCTTATAAAGAGCGAGACTTGTTACTGAATGTCGTGGCCCAGAATCAGGTGTCATTGTACTGTTCAAATAAAGAGATTCTTTTATATATCGTTTGTTCTACTCTTTTAATTCAAGTTTGTCATTTGAGTTTTATTGGAGGGATTTCAACGTTACTCCGAGTTTGGGTATCATCTTTATTTATTCTTATGGTGGTACATTATTGCAGTGACGTGGTCTTTATTCAAGATATTTGAACAGTTTTGGCATCCTCTGATAAATTCTAGGATGAATTATTCTTCTTCCTGTTTTCTTCTATATTAGCAGTTGCAGATCTTAAGATACTGACAGCAGACTGCAATATGAAAATAGATAATTTTGGAAGGACAACAAAAATTTTTTTGAGTGGTTGTGAGCCTGTGATGAACTACATAAACGCAAAATTATTGTTCATTAGGATATTTGCCCAAGCAACTCTTCAGAAGCTTGTAAACTGAGGATACGAATAACTAAAAATACCTGTGCGTAATTTTTTAATCACCACATACATCATTAACAATTGTAGTCGGCTTCTGTATTTCATTTCAGCCATCCTTTTCTAGCCCAGCAACTCCAACAAGCTTATACCATATACATTAACCGTAGGTGGTGGGAAAGTTGGTTGTGCACACACTGCTTTGGTGTTTTTGCTGTGATGTCTTGCATGTGAGGAGAAAGGGTAATGGTTTTGATGGTCATGGTGGCATCACTAAAACTGGTACCTGGTATTAAACCAGTGCCGATGTTTTTCACTGATCGGATAAGCTTCTGACCCTGTCAAAGCTGGATGATGGACCAGTTCTTTTAGTGTAGAAGTGTCTGAAATCAAGGTCATTTATTTTTGCACAACTGTGATCAAATCACATAGGGAAATTGCATTTGAGTCATGCTATTTAACCCACCCTGATACGAACAATTTGCAAAAATTTATGTAATATTTATAGCTAAGATGTTTCCCCTAGTATCTATATTCCACAAATCGTCTCTGTTCAGTGGTTTTTTTGTCATTTCAAGTTCTCAATGGTTGAGTGCCCACTCATTTGGGGGAAAAGTGCTGGTTATATTTATTAATTTACTGCACGTAACTTGATTCTCTTTTAAGTTAGATTTGTGTGATGAAAGGTTTGCCATATTTTTATTTTATTATTTAATCAGCTATAAGGAACTCTGAAGATATTTTATGTATTAAGTCACCAATTATGTGTCGTGACATACAAATGACCTTGACTGACATTATGTTTGTCAGGTGGTAGTTGTCTCTGGTGAAACTGGCTGTGGAAAAACTACTCAACTCCCTCAATACATCTTAGAGTCAGAAATCGATGCTGCTCGGGGAGCTGCATGCAATATTATCTGCACCCAACCAAGAAGAATATCTGCTATTGCTGTGGCTGAAAGAGTTGCAGCTGAGCGTGGTGAGAAGATAGGAGAATCTGTAAGTCTTTTGCCTATTGCTGCTTAACATTATTCTTTGATAAGTTCTCTAATGGCTATATAGTAAAAACCTTATTTGCTGCGCTATACTGTTTGAAGGTTGGTTACAAAGTGCGGCTGGAGGGAATGAGGGGGAGAGATACCCGTCTCCTTTTTTGTACTACCGGAATCCTTTTAAGGAGATTATTGGTTGACAGAAATTTGAAAGGTGTAACTCATGTTATTGTCGATGAGATTCATGAGCGCGGAATGAATGAAGGTGTGTCATTGGTAACTGATAATTTTATTTTTTCTGTTTCCTGCATTCTTTGCTTTTAGTTTCATCTGCCTTTTATTGCAGACTTCCTTCTAATTGTCCTGAAGGATCTTCTTCCTCGTCGACCTGAGCTGAGACTGATTTTGATGAGTGCAACCCTAAATGCTGATCTTTTCTCTTCTTATTTCGGTGGTGCTCCTATGATTTACATTCCGGTAGGTTCAAACAACTCTTGTTTACTTTATTGCATGATATCATGCTCCGCGTGATCTTAATGCTCCTTGAAGGGAAACCATAAAATCTGAAAATGCTTGATTTAAAATGGAGGCCTCCTGTTTGTGTAGATTTTATGTTCTCTTCCTCATTGTGATTTTAGCCCCACTTGTACTGCCTTCTTTCTTTATTTGTTACCTCTTTTATGATTGATCCAATTGATCATTCTGTTTTCATTGTAATTTGGGCCTTATAACCAGGGATTTACGTATCCTGTTCGGAGTCATTTCCTGGAAAATATTCTAGAAATGACTGGCTACAGGTTGACACCATATAATCAAATTGATAATTATGGTCAAGAAAAGATGTGGAAAATGCAGAAGCAGGCTCTTAGGAAGAGGAAAACTCAGATAGCTTCAGCTGTTGAGGTAAAAGTTTTGTACATTCAATTTTTGGTGGTTTGTTTTATTGTTTAAATTTTATTATTTAATTTTCTTCATCCTTGAAATTTCAGGAAGCTCTTAGTGCTGCTGATTACAAGGAGCATAATTATAGGATTCGGGAGTCTCTCTCTTGCTGGAATCCAGATTCTGTTGGCTTTAATCTCATTGAGCATGTGCTTTGTCATATTTGTCGCAACGAAAGACCTGGTGCTGTGCTGGTATTTATGACTGGTTGGGATGACATAAATTCTTTGAAAGATCAGCTTCAAGCCCATCCACTTTTTGGAGATCCAAGCAGGGTACTATTACTTGCGTGCCACGGTTCCATGGCCAGTGCAGAGCAGGTGAATTGGGTGTTTTTTTCTTTTCCATTTGCTAATCTTTACTCTTTAGTGACAGATTTTCAAATTTTCTGAAAGGTCAGCACTCATGTTGGTATAATTTTTTTCTCTGAGGCATATTTGACAATTTATAGTATGCCAATTTCAACATTGCCATGCTTTAATTACTCGGTAGCCGCCAAGTTACGTTTGAAGTTCACTAGGGTAGTTTATATGGAAGTATAGTGTAATATTGGTACAACCTCTTTGCAATGTTTTGTTTTCCCCACTGCATAAAAGTTGCATATAACACACATTTTGAATTGAATGTATTTCTCGATATCTGCTTTATGGTTAATGATGGAAATTGTACATTCCTTTAAGGCACCTATTCATAGACTGATGCAAAGTTTATTAAGATCCAGTGTGGGACAGGAAAAATAATTGTTATAGTAAATTGCTACACGATGAGTGTGATCTAGAGGCCTATCTTCTTGCTTGTTTCTTCAGAGAACACACTGATAGGAAGCTCCTCTTCCCCTTCTCCGCTGATTGATAATTTTTTGTACTCTTTGTTCACTTTTTCCCTTTATTAAATCTGAAAACAGAAATTGATTTTTGAAAGACCCAAGGATGGAGTTCGGAAGATTGTTCTTGCAACAAACATGGCAGAAACAAGTATCACCATAAATGATGTAGTTTATGTAATTGATTGTGGTAAAGCTAAAGAGACATCTTATGATGCAATAAATAACACTCCATGTTTGCTTCCTTCTTGGATCTCGAAGGCTTCTGCTCGCCAAGTAAGATTCTGCTGAATATTTGAACTTCATCAGACAATATTGGATAATTCATCTTTGCAAAGTGTTACTAATCTTACTTTTAATCAGAGAAAAGGCAGAGCGGGTCGTGTACAACCAGGCGAATGTTTCCATCTTTATCCTAGATGTGTGTATGATGTCTTTGCGGATTATCAAGTGCCAGAACTTCTGAGAACTCCTTTACAGTCTCTCTGCTTGCAAATCAAGAGTCTACAACTTGGAAGTATTTCAGACTTCCTATCTAAAGCCCTACAACAACCTGAACCTTTATCTGTAAGCTAAATGAAACACATAAAATAGCATGTGACTCACCCTATCATCCATGGCATTAGCATTCAATTATACTAGATCTTCCGTTATTGGCTTAATTTTTCTGAGTCTCAGGTCCAAAACGCCATCCAGTATTTAAAGATAATTGGTGCCTTGGATGAAAATGAAAACCTTACAGTACTAGGTAACTATCAAGCTCTGATATTTTTCCCCCAATATTTTAAATTTTGTAATAATATTCGAAGTGATAAATTAACAATGTTACATTGGTTTACTTCCAGGACGCAACCTGTCCATGCTTCCAGTTGAGCCGAAGCTTGGAAAAATGCTCATATATGGTGCTATTTTCAATTGCTTAGATCCAATAATGACAATTGTTGCTGGCTTAAGTGTCAGAGATCCATTCTTGATGCCATTTGATAAGAAGGATGTAAGTGATATCAAACTTTACCTTTGACATTTGTTGTCTGAGACTCTGAGTGGTTTTTATGATTGGGGTGTGAATGGTTTTCGTCCTACATACTATATTAAAATCAAAATCATATGACCAAAGGACAAGAACTGAACTTATAACAAAATTAGATTCTAGAATATTTTGGAAAAATAACCAAAAAACCATTAATTAAAAGTTTTATCTAAAACACCCTTTTTACTAAATTTTCATGTCAAAAGGTCCATTTTGTTAAAAGGGAGAATTTTCTTTCAAGATCACGCTTGCATATTTATCATATAATTGTTGTTGTATGATAAAAATTTGAGTAGAAAGTTATATTTGAAATAAAGCTTTAAAATTTTATTAATTTAAATATAAAAAAATTTGATTTTAGTCTAATTCTAATTCTAATTCTAATTCTAATTATAATTCTAATAAATAAAATATTTGAGATGATTTTGTATATCTATGTATCATTATTAAATATTTATTTCAAATCTAAAAATGTGTATATATTTAGTTAATGTTTATCTTAAATATTTTAAATGAACTTATTAAATATTATTTTAAAAGTTTAATTTAATTAAAAATTAAATTATTTTCATCAGTGAATGTTAATCTGTTTCCGATTTAATGCCTTTATGTGTGCTAGGTTAATTGTAAATATACGAACTGCCACACTGGAAGTGTTTATATATATGGGCCAGTAGAGTGCCTTAAATAGTGCCTTAATTATTGATTCAATGTAAATTTGTCTTGGTTCCCTGGCAATTCTGGTATAGTGGTATTTAATTTTGTTTCTGGTGGACATCCTTTACACCCTTATCTTGTACACTTCCTCTTCTAGGATCACTTTCCACACTTGACAATTTTCTCTAAGGTTGAAAAAATTACCTTCAGTGATTTATTTTCATGTTCCACAGCTGGCTGAGTCTGCAAAGGCACAGTTTTCTGCACGTGACTACAGTGATCATCTATGTCTGGTGAGGGCTTATGATGGTTGGAAAGATGCTGAAAAGGAGCGATCTGGATATGAGTACTGTTGGAGAAATTTTCTCTCTGCACAGACTCTAAAAGCCATTGATTCCCTTAGGAAGCAGTTTTTTTATCTTCTTAAAGACATCGGTATAATTGAAAGTGAGGAGAGTTGCAACACATGGAGTGGTGATGAACATATCAATCGAGCAGTTATATGTGCTGGCCTGTTCCCTGCAGTAAGCTTTGTGGTGGTGAGTTACTTGGCCATATATTGTATTCTCTATTTTGTTTACTTGGGTTCGGTCAATTTTCTTCCCCTAAAATTTGGTACCTACTTGGTAAATGGGTGCACAATTTTTTTCCACGCATCATTTCTTCTGGTTTGAGATAAGGGTCCTTAATTCCTGATGTAAAACACGAGAAGTTTTTCCTGTTGAAATTGTTTTGAACCATATTGTCCCATTACGATGGATTCTATCATTCCTTGATACTATTAGACTGGCTTTTCTTTGTCCATATTATGGAAACTTATCGAAATATGTTTATACAGAACAAGGAGAAGTCGATATTATTAAAAACAATGGAGGATGGTGCAGTTCTTTTGCATTCGGTGAGATACTTGAGCTACTTTTAAAATGCTTTGGTGAACTTGTGGTTTTTATGATTATGTTGTGTTCATCATGGATTAAAGCATTTTTCTTTTCTGGTCAGAATTCTGTTAATGCCCAAGAAAGCAAAATTCCATTCCCGTGGCTTGTTTTTAATGAAAAAGTAAAAGTGAATGCAGTGTTCCTTCGTGATTCAACTGGAGTACCTGATTCGGCGGTTCTCTTATTCGGAGGAAAACTTTCTAGAGGGGAATCAGTAAGTTTATTTTTCCCTCGACCCTGAAATTGCATTTTTGTTTCATAGAATTCTTTGCTTTTATAGAAGTATTTGCTTTTGACCAACACGTTGTAGTAAATCTTTCCTTTTTCCTGCTATTTGATAGGACGGCCATGTGAAAATGCTGGATGGATATCTGGACTTTTTCATGAAGCCTGAGTTGGCTGATACGTATCTGAGATTAAATAGAGAGCTCGATGAATTTGTTCAGAAAAAGGTTAATATTTTAGTCCTCCTGTTGCAGCAAATTGTTTGAATCCTGGTGTCTGTATGCACTTTCCATTATTGGTAGCTTATTTTATGTCGTGAGCTAAAGGCGTGGATTGATGTGCTTTTACATAATTTTCTTTTTTCTGTACCCAATTGTTTTTCCCTTTTTGCCAATGCAGCTTTTAAATAAAAAATTGGACGTACAGAGTTATAATGAACTTCTATCAGCGGTGGGATTATTGGTCTCAGAGGACAAGTGTGAAGGAAGATTTGTGTTTGGGCGTCAGATATCAGCACCGTCCAAAAAGAAATCAAAAGAAACTCGAGATTTAGGAAGTGGTGGTGGTGATAATGCAAAATCTCACCTACAAACCTTGCTTTGTCGGGCTGGACATCGGGCACCGACCTACAAGACTACCCAACTGAAAAACAACAGGTTCAGATCCACTGTTATATTCAATGGACTGGATTTTGTTGGCCAGCCTTGTGGTAGCAAGAAAGAGGCAGAAAAAGATGCTGCTGCTGAGGCTGTGAGATGGTTTACCGGTGAGAGCCAATCATCTCAAGAGACTGTAGATTATATGTCTACCCTTCTAAAGAAAAGCAAGAAGAAACAACAGACTTCTGCTACAAGGTGGAGGTAAATTGTTTGGAAACCATTTCTGTACGCTTGAATCAGTCTCACGCCAAGAAACACACGATTGTCGTTCACTGATTGACCGTTGGATATATATGCTCTGAGACTGGAGTACTGCAAGTAAGTTTCATGCAAGTTCAGATCGCAGTTGGGAAAATGAAACACCATTGTTGGAAGGACTGTATTTGATTGTTTGCCTGGAGTGAGACCAGCATGTGTGGTCATTGCACACCAATCCGCTATCAAAATGAATTGCCAGCTTTGTGTGGATACTTGCCAATTGAGCACAAAACTGAGGTGACTTGCTGGAGCAACAAAGCCGATAATGTGATCTGAAAATATTACAAGCATTTTTTAAGCAGAGAAAGTCCAGCCACATGCTGGAATGCCTAGTGATTTCAAGCTTCATTTTTGCAGGTACTTGCACTTTAAAATCTTTTTAACTAAGGAATCTGCTGCATATTTTCACATTGAATATTTACACCTGATTTTCGGTAGAGTGAGCTTGGCTATAGAGAAAATGTACAGTTGGTGTACTTGTGTAATATATAGAGTACTGATCGTAAACTGTGAAAATTGAATGTTACGCCTTAATTAAAAGCAGCAATCTTGGAATATTAATATGCTCCAATTATTCAGTAATGTGTACAAAATAACATTTATTGTGTATAATGTGAAACTTTGGTAGGAAGAAAATTAAAATTTAATAAATTAAATCATTAATGGAGCAATATATGTTCTTTGAATTAAAATAATATGTAATTTAAAATAGATAATCAAATGGTTTTGCATTTTTAATATAATTTAGATTAAACGATTCATATGTTAGATTAAAGGTCATTTTAGATGATAATCGGATGCTATAAAGTTGGGTTTGGAAGAACCTAATCGATTTTAAGTGGTAGGATTTAATTTGAAAAACAGTAACGTAGATTGTAAATTATATTTAATATTGCGTGTATTTTTATTACAATTGTTCGTACCAAAGTTTAAATTTATAGGATATTTGTTTAAAATTTTACTATGCAGAAAAAATCCAAACAATTCAATGGATTTGATATTCTTGAACTCAAATATAACTTTTTTTTTAATAATGTCAAAATATTATTAATATATCGTTCTAAAGATATTTATAATCGTTATATCATGAGATTTTATATTCAATATATTATTAGATTTTGATAAATTAAAATTTTGAATTGAATTTTTTGTGTCTTATATAAATATCAATGTAAATATAACATTATTTTTTTAAAAAAAAATAAAAAAATGTGGTAAATGAGAATGTTAATTAGATAACTTCACTCCGTGACATTCATACCAAAAGAGAATAATCGTATGAGGTACATTGAGTTATATATAACACACTACATAAAACGAAGGAGAAAACGAAATCAAACCAATCAAGATAAATAAGCACAAGTAGATAGTCGATTGTTTGTAACAAAGGAGAAAATGCAATCAAACCAATCAAGATAAATAAACACAAGTAGATAGTCGATTGTTTGTAGTTCATCTAATATGAAGTTCTTAAGC
This sequence comes from Primulina huaijiensis, assembly GCF_012295235.1. NCBI lineage: Eukaryota > Viridiplantae > Streptophyta > Magnoliopsida > Lamiales > Gesneriaceae > Primulina > Primulina huaijiensis. Next base: position 3,212,198 of record NC_133318.1, on the reverse strand, counting down.
ATTCGAATATGTCTTTGATTCGAAATCCAATTATAAAAAGTCATTAAATGCATTTAAGTCACTTCGACTTGTGGGATGGAAGACATAGAAGTAAAATCCAACCCCTTTGGGAATAGTGTACTATATGAACTAGTAGGTGGGGGCTCGTTTACAACGAACCCAAAATGCAGTACCTCCACTTCTTCCACGAGCAACAGCTATTTCCTCGTCCACATAGAACCATATGAAAAAAGGGTCCTTAGTGTTCGGCTCCCTCTCATCTTTCCCTTTGAAACTGATCTCGAATGGGTTTAAAGGTCCAATCTTGATTCGAATCCGCTCGAATACGAATGCCAGTATTCGTTTATTCCATGAGATTCTACCTTCAAACGTCAAGCACCCCAGAGGCCCAAGATATACTCCATTTTCAATCCTCTGTCCCTATAATAATACATGCACCAAAGGGATCGAACATCGGTACAAATAATGGTTTGTAATCATATAGGAACAGCTAATATCATTTGCTACAGAAAGAGGAAGTAGCTTACGGCTGCATCAAACCTCTGAATGGCTGTTATGGGGAAATATTTACCGCGTTCTAATCCTTTCTGCAAACTAACATCACCCATTATTATATGAACAAAATGAAAGCATAAAAAGGGAATGCAACGATATCTCAGGAAGAAAATTCAACGCAAACTTGCTTCTGCAGTAAACACAAGCATCCAAGTTCTTCCAGGTGATTCGTTTCCTCCGAGTGTTTCAAGAAAATCGGAGGGATTGAATTTCGCCTTTTCGATCTCCGAAAAGGCAGAAAGAACTTCTTTGGCCGGAACTTTTCTTGTTTTCGCCGCATTTTTAAGCACTTTCACAGACTCTTCAGCAAACAACTCCTGCGCTACGATAGAAACATGCAAACTATTAAGTAAATTAAAATACAGAAAAAAAATTGATTAAAGCACAATTTTTTCCAAAGAATAGATGATCTATTGAGAAGTGTATTTACTTAATTATTGATACCTTAGCTGGTTTTTCTTCATCTTCTTGAACAACTGATGGTATGGCGGAATCAGGAGCGGCTCTAGTACCGATCTTCGGCTTGGAGAATTTGGGAGTTTTGATTCCGAGGAGATGAGGAAATGGAGTGAAACTGGAAAAGGGTACGCGAATTTGTTGGATTTGAAGAAGGCTGATTGAAGAAAATGTAAGAGAAGATTGAATTCGAAGTGTAGAGGGAACCACAGATGGAGAAGCAGCAGCCATTTTCAGTGGCAAACTGAGGAACTAGGAGAAATATTATCTTCCTACACTTCTAATTTCATTTTATTTCGGCCCTCAAACTCTTTGAATTATTTCATTATAACCCCTACGTCAATTACCATAATTTTTTTTTAAAAAAAAAAACATGTAATTTTGTAGGAGTGTCAAAATCAGACACGACCTACTAATCCGATACGGTTCAACTCGAAAAAAATCAGGTTAGAGTTTGAGATTTTCGAGTTCGGGTCAGATCAGGTTCCACCCGATAGCTGACCCGAAAAAAATATCAGGTTGGGTTGGGGTGGATGACTCAAAAATTTTAACTTTTTTTTTCAAAAAAATATAATTAATAAATATTACCTATATTTTTATATGTTGTATGTCTGAAAAAATATTTATTGTATATTTATATCATAAATTTTCATGATTTAATATTTATTTTGAACATTTTTTTTTATTTTTTAAACAATTTTTTATTTGATTTAGTAAATATATTTTATTTTTTTACAATTAGACTTTCAAATTTAAATCATATATATGATATAACTTTTGTTATTATGTGTTTAAATTTAAAAAAAAAATTTGAATTTTATTTAATTTTCTTTAAAAAGATTAAAAAAATTTCAAAATCGGGTTGATCATGTTGATTCGGGTTCGGCTTCGAGTTGGGTTCGAGTTGAGCAATTTTTGAATAATACTATTGCTCAATCCGATCCAACTCACCCGAATTGACACCTTTATAATTTTTGGTATATGATATGGGAATTTAATAAGTTTAAATAGTATAATTACTGTTCTTAAAGGTAAGATTTATTTAATTTCTAATAATAGGCTGAACATTGTGGTAATTAAGATGATCATCCATTGTTTAATTCACATTTAACTTGGATACCAAATTCCATATGAATAATAATAATACACATCAATATCATTCGATATCATATACCGCAATCCAAACAATACTTTAGAATAGTGAAGTTTTAAGTTATATGTGCAACTTAATAGAAGCTATAAATTTAAACATTATATTATTTATTATACGATAATAAATATTTATAACAAGGAGGTCTGGGTTTTTATCTCTTTTATTTATATGGTTTTCATCCTTTCTAACAATAAAAACTAATTTGAAGTACGTAAATATCAATTATATAATAAAAAGAAAAAAGTTTGATTTTCTAAAAAAAATAATTTGAATCAATTTATTATTTATATGAGTTTAATCTCTTGTCATATTATAATTTTTTGAAAAAGTATTATTAAAATTTTTAAATTTCTTATTATAAATAAACTTTCTGAATTCTTATAAGAGATTCATATTTTATGATATTATTAATATATTAACATTCATAATTGTTGATATAAATTCTTCTAAATAATTTATTAAATTATTTACTTTCAATTCTTAATAAAAAAAACCATAAAATATGTTAGTATTAAATTTAATATTATTATATTATTATATACTTGTCATGTTATTCTAATATTGCATATAAAATTTTCATATATCATCTCATGATACTATAATTTATTACATAATTAAAATTGAATTAAAAATATAATTACAAAATAACATATATAGAGAAATTAAAAAGATAAAACATTTAAAGGTAGTATAAAGATAAATTATTTGAGAAAATTAATATAGGAGTTACATTTATTCTTGAAGTTATATAAATTACTATAATCAATGTATATTGTAGTGATAATTCAATAGCATTTGTTAGACTATCAATTTTATATTAGGTTGAATAATAAGTGTGGGGACCCGGACGCTAATCAATTCTTAATCATCATTAGGATCAATTTACTAATCCAGTAATTAGGGTCATAAATGTTTTTTTTAATTGCGGAACGTAATGGAATCAAACTCCTATACATATCAGTATGAGAGTATAAATCTGATACAACATACAAACATCTCAAACTAAGGTTCAACTACTAATGTCAAGTGTCAAAACCCTATATACATCAAAGTCCGAAGTCTCCACTCTATCACGATCTCTCTCCTCATCTCCTCGACCCTGATCCTGTCCCACCTATTGTCATGTACACATACAAACAAGACAACAGCCGGATAACTCCGGTGAGAATATAATCCCAGTATAAATCAACGAGCATGCGATAATATAATCAATATAAAAGCATGAAGTAAATATCAGAAATAAATGTCAAATCTGAAACATGAATCCATATAAAACTGTAAATAAACTCGTGACTCCATGTCTCAGACTAGACTCAATCCTAGTCTAGGGATCCCGGTTTCCAGACGTTGGCATACTATATCGAATCTCAGTAATAGAAGTAAATCCACTCCTAATCAAACATCGATATAAACCAAACATCTAGTGTCTTGACCTATCCGTCAAAGACTTTGGCACCTCCGCCAAGAACTCCTCTGTGACAATGTACAATGGGCCAGTGACTACTCTATCAAAGTCTGGCACCTCTGTCACAAAACCAATCGTCTAATCACGCTTTCTATAAATCAATAGCTTATCAATTCAAATCAATGCATATAATAACAATAAGTATGTGGTTTAGGGAAACTCAAGTTATATCTAACTCAAGTCATTCTCCCGGGTTCGACATTGACTTATACCTTTCTTTCGTAGTCTCGGTCTGAAGCATTATAAGTGCTGAACTCAAGACTGTCTCTGTAAATCTGAAATGACATATCGAGAATAGCAATATCAACATTCCATTCACAATTCAATACGAATCTGATCAATCTAAATTTAATTCAAATCAACGGCATAACGGCACAATCCCGATATCACCGTCAATACAATATCAACATATATCAATTACAAACCATAACCCATATCCGTTACAATCTGTAATCAATTCATAATTCAAATCTGTTCAATTTCAATCGATAAAATTAGAAAATCATAACAATTCCAAAATCAACTTGTTCTTCGATCTGACTTCGATTCTTCGATGTCTAGTATTCCCAGCACACATAATAATGATCACATAATAATTCATCCAATATCATAATTTCAAATGATAATAGAACTCAATAAAACTTACGTCCAGTTGTAGCTGGCGACGAGAGGAGTACGGTACTGTGTCCGGATTCAAATTCTGATAACCGAATGTGGCACACTCAATTTTTTTCACGTGTAAGAAAACTTCAAGGATTTCCAGGGACAACTCTGGGTTTCAGCCAAGAAGAAATGAAGAAAATTGGACATTTATATATCAAAGTGCATGGTGGTGACAAGTGTCCCACTCAAATTATTAATTGCACTTTAGCCCCTGAAATCTTCACTATTTGCAATTTGATCCTCACAACTCTTTTTGATTCAATTTCAATCCTAATTAATTACAATAACCGTGGAATCTAATTCATTATTCCAAAATTCGTAAATTAAATAATCTCGAATTAAAATGATATAATCTCGGACCTTACAATAAGATTACTAGTTAATTATATATTAGGTAGAATAAATATAAAATTTTGATATTTCATTTTTACCCTTACAACAATTAAAATTTTACATATATATCTCATATTGAGTTTTTGGATTTGTATTGATAAGGAGATCATTTTTACTTTTTGACAATTGAAAAACAGGCATCATGATTCACACTTTTATATAGATATAGATTTAGATTAAAAAAATGTTTTTATTATCAAACATATATTCATTTTTAATGTATAATTGTTATTAGATTTTCTAAAAATAGTGTATAAAATTTCGATGTAATTAATTTAACAACACACAATTTAAGGGAATAGTATAAAATCTACAATGAAAAATTTTGTCATTCTTTATACACTTTTATAAGTATAATAGGTAAATATATATTTTTATAAATGTTTTTTTAAATATTTTTAATGAGAAATATATTTTTATTTTCAAATATCTATTTAATTTTTATGTAACATTATTTTCAAAGTATCTTATATTGCAATTTTCTATTAAAAAATAAAAACATTACTATGATTCCTGATGTGTTTAATGAATTCAAAAAATAAATGCACCAATTAAATAAATAAACAATACATTAACTTCTACAAATTCAAGATCCCAAATTTGACTTTAATTTTTATATAATTTTTCCACTAATACTCATACAATTTATACAAACAATACATAGTTTTTGGACAATGTAGTAAAATCAAAATGCAAAACCTTTGTCCATCGTCCACACTTTTATAGGTATATAGAAAAAAAATAAATGCACCAATTAAACGAATAAGCAATACATTAACTTCTAGAAATTCAATATCCCAAATTTGACCCTAAATTTTATATACTTTTTCCACTAATGCTCATGCAATTGATACAAACAACACATAGTTTTTGGGCAATGTAGTAAAATCACAATGCAAAAACTTTGTCCATCATCCACATTTTTATAGGTTTATTTATTATTATTATTATTATTATTATAGATTATATATTACTAAAATTTAAACAAATGAAATATGCTTGTTGTTTTATGATTTTGGTCTTTTATCTTGTTCAATTTCAATTTTAGTTTTGTATATTTCTATTTTTTGCACTATTAATATTTTTAATCGAGAGTATAGATGAAAATAACTAAAAATTGTAGAAAATAACAAAGAAAGAGGATCGAAAAAGAGATTTAACAATATAGCAGCATGACTTATGTTGTAGTTTTTCCCAAAATGAAAAGAAAATAAGCTGTTGAATTGATTAACAAGCAGCACACATGCTCATCACCAGTTTGGAGAGAACTCATTTATTTCTCAACATAGATTCCAAGCATAAAAGGACAGCTAAACAGAAACAAAACATGGATTCCTAAAGCTTATTATTATGCAGAAAGCTGAAAACTGGTGCTGCTTCATACTCTAATTGTTCCTCCTCAGGAGCCTCTGAAACCAGTAAGCTGACAACTTGGGATACCTCTTCAGTGTCTTGAAATCGACGTAAACGATCCCAAAACGAGACGTGTATCCCAATCTCCACTCGAAGTTGTCGAGCAACGTCCACTGGAAGTAGCCTATAACGTTGGCTCCATCTTGAATTGCCTTCTTCAGTTGAGCTAGATAGCTCCTATAGTAGTCAATCCTTAACTTGTCGTTTAAACCTTTCGGAAGAGTCACTTCACCTGGTTGATCCATCCCTAACGAATCCAAATCGAGTTAACTTAGATTAGTGTCAACAATTGTGTTAGCAACACGAAATCAAATTATTTATCTATGTACCATTTTCAGCCAGAATCATTCTAGGATTCCCATAGTGTTCTTTGACGTAAGTCACAGCTTTGTATAGACCCCATGGCACAATGTAAAGCCAGTATGAGTGTGCCTGCATAAGTACATTCAAACCAGTTGGTGAAACTGTATAACTCGCGCAAGAACGTATTAGTCTTTGTTCGTGAACCTACCCTAGGGCCGATTGGGACTCCATGGCGTTCGTCTGCATAATATTTTAAGCCTAAAGTTAGTTGACTTAATGATGAATTATTCAAGTAAAAGAGTCGAAAAACGAGTTTCTTACAAGCAAATCCACAGTTCCAATCTTGCTGGTAGCCTAAGTTCTTAGGATTCGCCTGGTGAGCATCATACATGTAGTACGCCGTGTACTGATTGATGCCGACAAAGTCGAAGGATCCCTTTACCATATACACCTCTTCCTTTGTGAATTTTGGAAGCCTTTTCCCAACAATGTTCTGCATTGTTTTTGGATACTCTCCATAAACCAGAGGATGCAAGAACCTATAAAGAAACGTCAAAACATGAAACACTAATATAAGAATCCATTTACTGAGTTGGAACAATCCAAATATAGCCTGAAATGTGTTGCTTTTCTGGTAGCTGGTGATTATAAAATCCTGAAAACAGATGAAACTCGATTACAAGTCGACGTATAATACCATCCAATATGGAAGTCTCTTGCCCTTTGAGCAGCATAATTGTCGGCTTTCGATCTTGTAAGAGGTTCATACCAAACAAAATCCAATAGAATCCCGATCCTCCCCTTCTGTTGTTTCTGCAATTGCATTTTCATACAAAATAAACTCAGCTCCCATTCTCCAAATGAAAATGAAGCAATAAAGAAAGCATGTCTAAACCAACAACTGTGCATATTTTACTTGATACTTCTCGCGGTATCTCTGAGCCGCGGCTCCATGAGACAAAATCAGATTATGGGCAACAATATAAGGCTCAGTAGATGAGTCACCCTCCGTGCAGTTTCCAAACGCTTTCGAGCACCTTCCAGGTGCGAAAAACCCATTATCATACCCGAGCGCAGCAACCACCCGAGGTTCGTTAAATGTCTGCCAATTCTTGACTCTGTCGCCAAATGTCTTGAAGCAGAAGTCCGCATAATCACTAAAATCTTTCCTGCCAAGTTTGAACAACATCATTCAATCAGAGTTCATAATGTAGCCGTTGTGTGATTCAAACAACAACAACAACGACAATACTTACACTACTTGACGTCCCAACCACCCCTTGTACCTATCCTGAAGTGCTTGAGGAAGATCATAGTGATTCAGATTAGCATAAGGGGTGATACCTGTTAAAAAAAAAATTTGACATGAATGTTAGACATAATACATCCTTTGATCCATTAAATGAAATGAAGTTTGTGCATTAATTCACCTTTCTGGAGCATATAGTTTATCAACCTGTTATAGTAATCTACTCCCAACTTATTTACTCTTCCAGTTCCATCTGCATTGGTATAATAATAATTATTTTCCTCGCACTCGAGACATCGTCTCAAACTCGAGACTGTAACGTCTAATAAGCTATGAGTTGAACGAATCATTTCGAAGAATCCAAAATTTACTTGGATATATATAGAAATGAGAATTTATTGAGAAAAGTTGCTGCTACATATATGACCTGGGAATATTCTTGACCATGAAATAGAAAAGCGGTAAGCATCAAAGTTGAGCCTTGCCATAAGATCAATGTCCTCCTGTGTGATATAACAACAAAATTTAATACATTTTTTACTTTTATTTTCATTTTTTTGGTAAAAGATTTAACTCAAATTAAAAAGGTTAATCAAATATTTTTTTTTGGGAAAAGTCAAAATTCAAATCGTAACGCATGCCCATGATTATTATTGCCAAAAAATTTGTGAAAAGTCAAAATTCAAATCGTAATAATTTATATAATATCTTTCATAGGTCCTCATGCGGTCCATCCTTTCAAAATAGGCAAATTCGTGTCAGGACATACCCTACGACTTGTCACAAATAATTGTCACTTTCCAATACAGTATCCTCACTAAATTCTAATTTTTTTTTTAGTTCGGTCTCGAATTTGAAATTTTGTTTGTTTTGAATCAAAGACTTTGTTTATAAATTACATATCTCGAGATTTTGTTCTAAACTCAAAATCTTTTTTAAAAAAAATAAGTTTATTCTGACTATCTCATGATTAAACGAGTTGATTTTTTATAATTATAATAAAAAGTAATATTTTTGATATAAAAAATAATTTTTTTTTGGATTGAAAAAATGTTTCATAAAATTGATCTTATCTCATAAGATTTTTTTTGTTACTTAAAAATCATAGGCACAAAATTATGATTTCAATAGAATCAAATTTTAAAAAAAGTATCTCTTTTTTGAAAGTAAACATTCAAATTTGAGATTTTGTTATGAACTTAGAACCTTATTTAAAATCATTTTGTTCTAAATTCATAATCTTATTTAAAAATCATAGGCACACAAAATTATGATTTGGATAAAGCAAATATTCAAATTTGAAATGGCAATAATAATTGAAGCAACTCACTTTGTACTTGTGATACTGATCCACCGACACCTCTCCCGAAGCATTATTCGGCTCGCGTCCTGTATACATTCCAACACTTTAATATATTAAAATCCATTTCTAAATTAATCAAACTTATGAAAATTCACATAAAAAATTATTTTCAAACAAACCCATCATTTTTGTTTTGCCAAAAACAAAAAAAAAAAAGAAGAAATAAGTGGATAACTAGATGAAGTCTCATTAATTATAATATTTGAAGACTAAAGGATTGCCAATTCCAAAGTGTAGTTCCATAAACATTTTCCAATAGGAAAGAAATATGACTTCGAATCACGTTAAAACAAAAGCCCACACCATATTTTAATCGGAAAAAAAAAAGAATATTGGAACACTGGCCTGGAACTTTAATGAAAGTATCCCAAATGCTAGGTCCTCGGCCATCTTTACTGGCCATGCCTTCGACCTGATAAGCCGATCCCGCAGTCCCGAACACAAATCCCTTGGCGAAGCTGCTCCGGCTCAGGCCGCCCATGTCGAAGCTGGCGCTGTCCGGGACATGGTCACCGAAGCAACACTGAGTTAAAGTAGAAAGAAGCAAGAAAAGCAGACAAGTTTTATGAACCATTTCTGCGTAGTGAGTAAAATGTCAAGTGAGGCTTATTTTTATAGACACGAGAGGAAGACATACAGTGAAGTAGTGTTATGGGACCATATCAATCTGGTACATATATTTATTATTGTTTTATCAAAAATTATAGTTAATATAACGATTAAATCATAATATTTAATCGATACGACAATTTAAGAGGTGATCTCGGCAAAGACTATACGTATTGATTATCATTTTACTAAAAGTTATGATATTCACTCAAAATTTAGGATCTGATTCTAGCAAGTGACAATATTTCAGACACAGGCTTCGAATTTGCGCTAAGCCTGAAATCACGAAGAAAACCGTTAGAAGGAGGACAGGAGGGTGTCTCGACGTAGTCTTTCCGACGCTCAAGTCAGAGACTGAGGATATAAGGGGAGAACAGCTAAGGTTGCTGCTGAAAAATAATATATTGAATATATGCATCGTACGTTCAAACTTGATATTTATAAAAGAATACATGGGTCTGTCATGGGCCCTCCACCTGTGTTAGGAATGAGCCGGGAGTTTGAAGAATACCTGGACTTATCATGAGCCATCCACCTGTGTTAGGGATGGTCCAGGAGTTTGTGTCTGATTTTGATGAGTTTATTTCTGGAGTATCAAGTTATAATTAATATAATGATTAAATCATAATTTTCAAAGGATATGATATTTTGATATTGTTATTGCTCCATATATAGATACAACATATATAGATACCGTAATTCCAATATTTTGTTTTGAATTCAAATATTTTGTTAATACCTGAGTTTATTATTGTAAAAAATTAAATGTGGGCATTTGATCGTGACATTATAAATGCCATATATATTTGACTAGTACATGATATGACCAATATAATCTATCAATTAAAATTTCTTGAAAGTTGATGATTTATTTTTCTTGAAAATAATAAAAATGTCGTAACAAGATGAAATTTGTTGTGGTCTACGTATGTTTAAATAAATTATATATATCTTTCTAATATTGTGTCATTTCTTTTTAAAATTTATTATGATTTGATTTAATATAATATTTGTATTTGTGTATGGCTGGCTGTTCTTGCATCTCATTAAATGAATTGTTAATTTAGTGAGAAAATAGATATGAACCGTTTTGATGACGAATGAAAGGTTGTATTGGGAAATGTGGCTCCAACGATCTAATCTCTTCTGAAATCTGACTTGGTTCTGTTATTTCTTTTAATTTTTTGACTTAATTTTTATTACGTCATAAATTTGTTATCTTAATGGCAAAATCACGCCTCCCAATTTATCGAAACCATTACGAACACCTAAATAATATTGCTAGTTGTTGGATAATTTATCCGTCAGTATTCCTCGAAAGGATCAGGTTTATTCAGTTGACCCATCCCGTCTGTTCAAATAACAGAATTGGTTTGACAATTTTTCGATGGACCAGCTAATCCAGTCCTTCTAAATGATGAGTTGTTGCTCGACCTACTTAGTATAAGTAAAAATTGTATAGACTTGTTGAAAATTTTGTAAAAAGATCGGTTATATCGTTTTCAGTTGTTGCTCATCTCTTTACGTAAATCTATAGTTTGTTTGAGATTGCGAATAAAACAGGACATGCACCGTTGTCACTGTCTTCGAGTGGGAGAAAATATGTACATCAATAGTAAAATTTGTGAAATATGATGATGTTGGATCTCGGTTTTCTACGTGCCCAAACGCAGCGGAAATTTAAAATTTTTATTTTATTTTGAAAACAAAATAATTCTTTTGGACACTCGTATGGTTTTCAGGAATTAAACATGCATAGGATGTTTAAAGAATTATACCTTTGTGAATTAAATCACTGGACTCCAACTAATCCGGTATAAACGGATTAGCTCTTGTTGATTCCCTACGAACTTTCTTCGATGAAATCTTCCTATCAAGTCCACGACTGGATGGTATGTTCCTCTTCCAAATTGCACTAGAAAATTTGGAAGAGATTTTACGTTGGAGACTAAAACGAGAGGCGGCTCAACCTTGGAAAGAAAAACCAAAGAGGCCAATTTTTTTTTTTTTGAAAATGGGAGTCACGAAATTCTTGAGGTGGTAGGTGGTGGTGTAGGGTTTTCAATTTTTTTTTGTGTTATTTATAATTAACTTAAACCCTAATTACATAATTAACATTAATGGGCTTGATTTAATTAATTGGGCTAGTCCAACTAGTTTAATTAATTTAATCAAAGTCCATTAAAACTTTAATTATTTAATATGTTGGACTTGTACCCCTACAAGCCCATTAAACACATTATCCACCATATTTAATTTATTAATTAATCAACTCAACTTTTGAGCTTAATAAATTAAATACATTATAAATTCAACATTTGAATTTATTATTTAAATTATAAATTCAACTTCTTGAATTTTTATCACCTCTAAAATTCAATATTTAATAAACCCAACATTTGAGTTTAATAAATTAAATTCTCAAATTTTATAAATTCAACTACTTGAATTTATTCTCTCAAAATTTAATTATCATAAATTCAACTCCTTGAATTTACTATATAACATAAATTCAACTTCTTGAATTTATTCTCTCAACGGGAACAAACGATCCAGTACTTGTGTGACCCTCAATGGTTCAGGGATACAGCTAGCCGTGGGTTCACAACTCTTTGTGATTCAGGACATAATCCTTTATTCGGGCTTACCCTATTTAGCCCCATTCTTTTCATCAACACCTTGATTAAGAATGTCAGAACTCATTTCTGATTGCACCCATCGGATCATGGTAAGAGCGTCTAGTAGCATCGCCCCATGATCCCCTAGGTATCACTGATAGTGCCTGCAAGAACCAGTCGATTATGATTAACGTACAGTACGGTCCCTTCATCTCATATATCCCGATCGAATCTGCAACCATTGGTTCATCGAGGGTTGCATATTAATTCGATAACTATGTGATAACTATAATAGTGGCATCGCGTGTACTATTGGAGAACTCCTTCTTCAATGTACATCTCATACTCTGGCCAGAGATTCCATGCACTATTATTACATTAGATCACATAGGATATCCACACCCGTAGGTGAGCGGTGAATCCCCGACTACAATGCACTGGCTCCTATATGTGTCGCAACTATACCCAACCTCGCCACCTGATGACTCTCCTGGAGTCGGTAAACGAGTCAAAGCACAGCCCTAGCATATAGAGCCTCAGTGTTGTCCCGGGTCGTAAGGACTAATGGTGTACAATCATAACCACGGACTTATCCTCTCGATGAATGATAACCACTTGGAAAGTCCGAGGGAGGGTTGTTCGGTATAATCATCATATGACTACCCATCTGTATGTTTGGACATCTCTATGCCCTTACCAAGAAACGCAGTACACAACATCACAGATGCTAGTCTCGAGCTCAAGCGACCTTTATCCATGTTTTAGGCGGCTGAATCGACTAGGAACGAATTTAGATCATACAGTGTTTACAAATGAGTTTCAACATCGAATTACGATTCATTTGTATTAAAGTATAATCAAGGTCTTTATCTATGTTTGAAATCATGGGTATACAGATAAAGAAATAACAAACCATGAAATAATGAATTATATTAAAATAAAGATTGTTCTTTACAACTGAGTCAATAAAATCCCTAGTCAACAGTTGACTTGCAGGGCATCTACTCTAACAATCTCCCACTTGCCCTAGAGCCAACTACCCATAAACTTTAATCCCATTGCTTCGCGATGCTTCTCAAACAATGGTCCTGGCAAGGGCTTCGTAAGTGGATCGGCAACGTTATCTGCAGAGGGGACTCTTTGGACTGATATGTCTCCCCTTCCCACAATCTCCCGGATGATGTGGAATTTCCTCAGTACATGTTTGGATCGCTGATGAGACCTTGGTTCCTTTGCTTGCGCAACGGCACCAGTGTTGTCGCAGTACACCGGGACTGGATCAACTCCGTTAGGAATAACGCCCAACTCTTGGACAAAATTCCTCATCCAAACTGCCTCTTTAGCTGCAGCAGATGCAGCAATGTACTCAGCTTCAGTGGTGGAATCCGCAACGGTGTCTTGCTTGGAACTTTTCCAAGATACAGCCGCACCATTAAGCATGAATACAAAACCAGAGGTCGATTTCGAATCATCTACATCACATTGGAAGCTAGAATCAGTGTAGCCTTCCAATTTTAATTCTCCACCCCCATAGACCATGAACAAGTTCTTAGTTCTTCTCAAGTACTTAAGAATATCTTTCACGGCCTTCCAATGCATTGGACCAGGGTTCGCCTGATATCTGCTTGTAACACTCAAAGCGTAAGCAACATCAGGACGTGTCGATATCATACCATACATGATACTACCAATAGCTGACGCATATGGAACACGTGTCATCATCTCTATCTCTTCTTCAGTTTTGGGACACATTGCTTTAGATAGAGTAACACCATGACACATTGGTAAGTATCCTCTCTTGGACTCTTCCATAGAGAATCGCTTAAGAATGGTATCGATATAAGTGGCTTGGGTGAGTCCCAGCATCCTCTTCGATCTATCTCTATAGATCTGTATTCCCAATACATAAGATGCTTCACCCATGTCCTTCATGGAGAATTTACTGGCCAACCATACTTTAGTTGATTGCAGTAATCCTACATCATTCCCAATGAGCAGGATATCATCAACATAAAGTATTAGGAATGTCACTGCACTCCCACTAGCTTTCTTGTACACACATGGTTCCTCGGGATTCTTAGCAAAACCAAACTCTTTGATAGTGCTATCAAATCTGAGGTTCCAACTCCTTGACGCCTGCTTGAGACCATAAATTGATCTTTGAAGTTTGCATACCTTATGTTCACTTCCTACTGATGTGTATCCCTCAGGTTGAGACATATAAATTTCTTCTTTGATGTCTCCATTGAGAAATGCAGTCTTTACATCCATTTGCCATATCTCATAGTCATACCATGCTGCTATGGCTAGTAGTATTCTAATGGACTTAAACATAGCAACTGGTGAAAAAGTTTCCTCATAGTCAACCCCTTGCCTTTGAGTATAACCTTTTGCAACCAGTCTTGCTTTGAAGGTCACTACCTTTCCATCCGCCCCAAGCTTTCTTTTGTAGATCCATTTGCATCCTATGGGAACGATTCCCTCAGGTGGATCCACTAATGTCCAGACTTGGTTTGAATACATAGAGTCCATTTCTGACTGCATGGCTTCAAGCCATTTGGTTGAATCAGTATCAGATATTGCTTCTTTGAAATTCATTGGATCACATCCAACACAAGGCTCATCATGGCCTTGTTCATGAAGAAGTGTATATCTGGCAGGTGGTCTAATAACCCTATCAGACCTTCTAGGAGCTTGTACTTCAACTACTGGTTCTAGGGGATTAGGTTCAACTTCTAAAGTTGAGGGAGTATCTTGAATTTCTTCAAGTTCTATCATCTTGCCTTTTCTATCTAATAGAAACTCCCTTTCCAAAAAGGTGGCATTTCTTGAAACAAACACTTTTGCTTCACTAGGATGATAGAAATAATATCCAACAGAATTCTTTGGATATCCTACAAAGTAGCACAAAGTGGATCTACTATCCAATTTGTCTCCCACTGTCTGCTTCACATACGCAGGACATCCCCATATTCTCAAGTAAGAATACTTGGGAGGTTTCCCCATCCATATCTCATATGGTGTTTTATCCACTGCTTTAGTATGGACATTATTCAACAACATTGCCGCAGTTTCAAGCGCAAAGCCCCAAAACGATGTAGGCAATTCAGTGAATCCCATCATAGATCGAACCATGTCCATCAAAGTTCGATTTCGACGTTCAGAAACACCATTCAATTGTGGTGTTGCTGGTGGAGTCCACTGTGAGAGAATCCCATTCTCTTTTAGATAACCCAAAAATTCAGCACTCAAGTATTCTCCACCTCGATCAGATCGAAGTGCTTTAATACTTCTTTGTAGCTGATTTTCTACTTCAGATCTGAATTCTTTGAACTTTTCAAATGCTTCAGATTTGTGTTTCATCAAATAAACGTACCCATACCTCGAATGGTCATCAGTAAAGGTAATGAAGTAGTAATGCCCAAATTTTGTGCTAACACTTAGCGGGCCACAAACGTCCGTGTGGATCAAATCCAGTAGACCATGTGCACGTTCCACGTTTCCACTGAATGGAGTTTTAGTCATTTTTCCTTTTAGACAGGACTCACAAGTTGGTAGAGAATTTATGTCTGACAGGTCAAACATGCCTTCTCCCACTAGCTTGTGCATCCTTCTTTGGGAAATATGACCTAGTCTAGCGTGCCATATTTGTGCGGGATTTGGATCTTCTATTTTTCTTTTGTTTGTTGTTGTTTTCGTACGCGCTTGGATATTGTTCAACGGAATATCTTTTAATTTTAAGTTATAGAGATCGTTTGTTAATTCTCCAGTTCCAATCAAACATTCATTCTTGTATAAATTGCAAACACCTTTAGCAAAAACACAAGAATAACCATCCCTATCAAGCATAGAAATAGAAATAATGTTTTTAACCAATTCAGGAACAAATAAAACATCTCTCAAAAACAACTTAAAATTATTGTCCAAAATTAAAGTAACGTCTCCAATGGCAGTGGCAGCAACTCTTGCTCCATTTCCCAGTCTTAGAAAGGTCTCACCATCTCTAAGCCTCTTGCTTCTTCCCATCACCTGCAAATCATTGCATAGATGAGAACCACATCCGGTATCCAATACCCAAGAAGAGGAATTAATAGAAACATTAACTTCAATATAAAACATACCATGGCCAGAACGCTTCTGGGCAAGATACTCCGCGCAATTACGCCTCCAATGTCCAGGCTTGTTGCAGTGGAAACAGATTTGTTCTGACTTGTCAGGCTTTGTGGGCCCCGGATTTGGTTTCTTGTATGGCTTCTTATTGGGCTTGTTCTTCTTTGGAGGGGCAGAACGTTTCTTGCCTTTATTTGGGGCTCCTTTTTTCGCACCATACGAGGAGCCCACCAGAAGAACAGACTTTTTCTTTTTAATTGTGGTCTCATAATTAGTGAGCATATTGACCAACTCTTCAAGGGTGGCCTCAAGCTTATTCATATTAAAATTAACCACAAATCCATCGAACGAGGCAGGTAAAGACAGCAATAGAATATCAGTCGAGAGCTCACTAGGCATAACCAAGTCGAGTCCCACCAACTTCTCAATGAGCCCAATCATCCTAACACCATGCTCATGGACCGAAGCCCCCTCTCGCAAGCGTGTAGTCATGAGTTCTTTAACAGTAGCATGTCTCTCTGAACGAGTTTGTACAGCATACAATTCTTTCAGATGAAGGTGAATGTCAGCAGCATTCACCGCCTCCTCGAACCTCCTCTGAAGTTCATTCGACATAGAAGCCAACATGTAGCTCTTAGCTTGGAGATCATGATCCCAATGTTTCTCAAGCTTAGCTAATTCAGTCTTACTGATATCAGGAGCCGCCTCCTTAGGTGGCTTCTTATCAAGCACATACGCAATCCTTTCGGAGTTCAGAACAATCTTTAAGTTTCGAAACCAGTCATGATAGTTAGGGCCAGTCAATTTGTTTTGATCGAGAATGATTGAAAGCGGGTTACGAGTAGTCATCGTAAATATACTGAAAACGAAAAAACAGATAATTGGTTACTGATAATTTTAAAATAATTCTAAGATATAAAATATGGATTTTTCTTTTATAAATTTCTCTCCCACTATTTTGACATTTCCACCACCCTCTGATGAAAAAAGGGAAATCGTATTTCCTTAGTAGGCACGTAGAGTCCAATTAGCCAATTATAATCCCGAATAATATCAGCCAATTATAATTTCTGAAAGGTAGAATCTAATTGCATCCCCATGCAACCTCCGCGTGTTTTGCCGCACGTTTAATAAGGACCCAATAATATGACGCCGTTTATTTTCACGTGTCAAACCAACCCATCAATATTGAATTGTAGTAGACGGTCGCCATGAGTTCCCCCAATAATATGAGCCGAAGTCATGGGAGTTCCACTCAATTCACATCATATGTCCGGTGGAAGTCACAGCTTTCCGGCGTACAGGTCTCCCCAATAATATGAGCCAGACACTGTCCGCGGGTAGCTATCAACATGCAACTACGGTTGATGGAAGGCAATGAAAAATTAANGATCCATGTGAGCCATACATGGATCCAGGTCCAAAACCTAGGTGAATGCAGGGATGCAAATGCAACTATTACAAAAGCTTCCAATATTTTACATGTCTTCATCTTGATCATCGGGCCCACCATCTTCCAGTCTTGATCTCCCACTATTTCTAATAATTACATTTGAATAGCCATGGCACATAAGGGATACATCTCATGGGGGTGGGAACGGGCCATAAACCAGGCCCACTTTAATAATATCAAATATTATAAAAATGAATAAAAACAGTAAAATATCCTAACATACACCTAACACATTGGTCAAGGCTCTCGATCATCCTTCATGCATTTAATATCAAATATTAACATCAATTTAATTAAACAATTTAATTAATTGATAAATCATATATCTAATAATTTATCACAAACCACCACAATTATTAAAGAATTTAATAAATTAAATAAACCCCTTTATTTAATTTCCAATTAAATCAATAATAATTGATTTCTTGTAAAAACTCATTTTTACCATAAATAATTAAAATCATATTCTAATTATTTATTTCATAAGAAAATTATTAATTTTTCAAAAATTAATTTTTAAAAAGAAAAAATTGAACCAATTTTCAAAAAATATCAATTTTACCCAAAATTTTGAAAAATCAGAAAATCGCACCCTAGGCCCAAACAATTCAAGCCCATTATTCAACGCGCTTCCCGAGACACTCCCGGGCAGCCGCCCGCCCGCTGCCCGAACGTTTCGGGCAGCCCTTGTGCGCGCGGCGCCTGCGGACGTTCCGCACGCCGAGCTAGCACAGCCGCCGCGCGCTGTGCGGACGTTCCGCACAGCGCGCTAGCGCAGCCGCCGAGCGCTGTGCGGACGCTCTGCACAGCGCGCGCGCACGGGCTGCCCGGAACAGTTCCGGGCAGAAACGAATTTTTTTTTTTCGAAAATCTGGAAAAATAAATTTTCATGGTGCCATAATTTTCTAAAAAATTTTCTTGTGTGGTTAGAAATAATTTATTCAATATCAAAACCATACGATCTAGAAAAACCTTGGCTCTGATACCACTGTTGGATCTCGGTTTTCAACGTGCCCAAACGCAGCGGAAATTTAAAATTTTTATTTTATTTTGAAAACAAAATAATTCTTTTGGACACTCGTATGGTTTCAGGAATTAAACATGCATAGGATGTTTAAAGAATTATACCTTTGTGAATTAAATCACTGGACTCCAACTAATCCGGTATAAACGGATTAGCTCTTGTTGATTCCCTACGAACTTTCTTCGATGAAATCTTCCTATCAAGTCCACGACTGGATGGTATGTTCCTCTTCCAAATTGCACTAGAAAATCTGGAAGAGATTTTACGTTGGAGACTAAAACGAGAGGCGGCTCAAC
>NC_133318.1:3122543-3192975 GCF_012295235.1 Primulina huaijiensis | reverse complement strand
GAGCTAATAAAGGAAGGAAGAGGCAGAGATCGAGGTAGAGGAGGAGGAGGAAGAAACAATGATCGTGGGAATCAACAACAAAATCATCATCATCAAGAGAGTCAATTTCAAGGAAAATGTAGATGACATGGAGGCCACCATCCAACAACTTATAGATCAAAGTGAACAGATAAGTTCAATGTTGAATGTTTCAAATGTCATAGGTATGGACATTATAAATCAGAATGTCAAACTGATTTAATTAAACAAAGTGGAGATCAATCTAACTTTCCAGAAAAGGAAGAAGATGCGTCTCTTTTTATGCTGTGTCACGTGAAGGAAGAAACTCAACAAAACATGTAGTATTTAGACACTGGTTGCAGCAACCACATATGTGGAGAGAAGAAGTCATATTCTGAATTGGAAGATTTCCTTTGCAACTCTGTTAAATTTGGTGACAACTCTAAAATTTCTGTCATGGGAAAAAAGAAAGATAACAATCCAAACCAAAGGAAATTCCACCCACACTATCGCTAATGTTCTTTTTTGCCAGATTTAAAGACCAACTTGTTTCGTGTGAGTAAGTTGCAAGAAAAAAATATATGAGATTTTTATCGAAGATAGAGTATGTCAAATTCAAGACTCAAAGTTGGGCTTAATTGCTCAAGTTAACATGACGGTGAATCGTATGTTCCCACTTTATCTCCACAACACTACACATTCATGCTTCTCAGCAAAATTAGAAGACGAGGCATGGCTATGGCACTTTTGCTATGTGCATCTGAATTTTGACGGATTAAAAATGCTACAGCAAAATAACGTAGTGACAGGGCTTCCTCAAATTATAGATTCTTCTCAATTTTGTGAGGAATGTGTTGTTAGAAAACAACACTGTAATCAATTCCCACAAAGAAATCATGGAGGACAAAGAAGACATTGGAGCTTGTTCATTCCGAAATTTTTGGGCCAATAACACCACATTCTGAGGGAGATTGTGATCCTACCATTTTTAAAGTAGTTGTCAAAGAATCAAAATGAAGAAAGGATATGCATGCTGAAATTACAGCCATTGAAAGAAATGATTCGTGGGAGCTATGTGATCTTCCAAAAGGGCATAACACAATTGGTGTAAAGTGGGTTTACAAGACAAAGTTAAAGGAGAATGGTGAGGTCGACAAGCACAAAACACGCTTGGTAGCCAAAGGCTATAAGCAGGAGTTTGGTGTTGATTATAAAGAAATCTTTGCTCGAGTTGTGAGACATGATATAATTAGATTGGTGATTGCTATGACAGCTCAAAACTCATGGCCTATCTTTCTGTTTGACATAAAATCAGCAATCTTCCATGGAGATTTGAAAGAAGAGGTATTTATAGGTCAACCTCATTGTTATGTAAAACTTGGCAACGACCAAAAAATGTATAAGTTAAAGAAAGCTTTACATGGATTAAACAAGTTCCACGGCTTGGTATAACCATATAGAAACTTATTTTTGAAGGAAAGATTTCAAAAATGTACTTATGAACATACATTTTTCATAAAGATTGAAGATGGAAGGAAATGCTCATGGTTGCTTATATGCAGATGATTTACTGGAAATAACACAACCATATTTGTAACTTTTAAGAAATCCATCATGGCTGAATTTGAGATGTCTGATCTTGGTATGATGAATTATTTTCTTGGCATTGCAGTGGTGCAGTCCTCTGTTGGAAATTTATTTCTTAAAAGAAATATGTGCGAGAAATCTTGGACATGTTTCAGATGAAGGATTGTAATGTTGTAAATACTCCATCTGAGTTTGGAGTGAAGCTAAACAAAGATAATGAAGGAAAGAAGGTTGATGACACTCTCTACAAACAAATAGTGGGGAGTTTAATGTATTTGACATCAACAAGACCCGATATAATGCATTTTGTAAGTGTGATTAGCAGGTACATGGAATGTCCTATAGAGATTCATCTCTTGGTTGCAAAAATATTTTTCCGTTACTTGCAAGGTACTAAGGAGTTTGGGTTGTTCTACAAGAATGGAGAAAAGTCAGATTTGTTTGGCTTTATAGAGAATGACTGTGCAGACGATTCAGATGATCGGAAAAGCACATCTGGTTATGTTTACATGATGGGGACAGAAGTTGTTTCATGGTCTTCAAAGAAGCAACCTATTGTCACATTATCATCTACTGAAGCTGAATTTGTTGATGCAATAGCTTGTGCTTGTCAAGCTATTTAGCTAAAGAAAATCCTTAAAAAGATGCATTTCAAGGAGGATTGACCAACTCAAATTTATTGTGATAACAGTTCAGTAATAAAGCTTTCAAAAAATCTAGTTTTACATGGTCGAAGCAAGCATATAAATGTGAAGTATCATTTCTTGAGGGATCTCACAAATGATGGAGTCATTAATCTTATTTACTGCCGAAGTGAAGACCAGGTTGCAGATATTCTAACCAAGCCTCTCAAATTTCCTGTATTTCAGAAGCTCAGAAAACTACTTGGTGTTTGTACTTCAAATGTTTCAGTTTTAGAAATGGAGCTTCAAAGTTAACTCTTATTAAACTGGATGTATGTCTAGAACATCAATTTAAGGGAGAGATTGTTGTGAAAATTTAAGTTCTTTTGTTTGTAAACGTTTGGGTTGTCCTAGTCTTTAGGAGCGTCATTAAGTTTATTTCTATATAACTAGTCAATAGAAGTTTGTTTTTGAACGTTGGATAATGTCTATTTTCATGTTGCTTTCAGTTATGTGTTAGCCTATATATAGGCTGTTTGTTTATCAATGTTAAGTAGGAAAAACATATTTATCATATGCTTCTTATTGTTATTGAGAAAAACACTTCCTCCAGTTTTTTTTTTGGTCAAATGATCTCTATATTTGGCCAACACATTAATGGAAAGACAAGTTAAGATCTAGAGTGAAACATGAAGTATTACCACTCGTCTTAAAAAGAATTACATATACATAATTTACCACATCGGTATCGCCATCTTCTACCATCGAGATACCATATTCTACCATCGATTTTCCACTCTGTCGACGAAAGTGATTTCAGGCCCCGTGGAGTTATCTCGGTCTATACCTGGCTTCGCCCAAGCCGCCTTCCTTGCCCCTCTTCTCGCGTCATGCGGAGTTTATGCTAACAAAAATCGAGCCTATTTGTTTAGAAAATTTAATTTCTTTTGTTTGTACACTGTTGGGTTGTCCTAGTCTTTAGGAGTGTCAATAAGTTTGTTTCTATTTACCTAGTCAATAGGAGTTTGTTTTTAACGTTGGATAATGTCTATATGTGTTTTGTTTATCAAATATTTATCCTCTGCTTCTTATTGTTATTGTGAAAAATACGTCATTCAGTATTTTTTGGTTTCCATCTGTGGTACCAGAGAAAGGTTGAGTTCCAAGGAGGAAAAAGTGAAACTGACGGCTTCCGAAAGTTTTGTACTGGCAGCCATCCAATGCTTTGTTGGTCACTATGATCATTGGAGCATGCTCATGGAGAACTTCTTGAGGTCCAAAGAATATTGGACGGTTGTTGTTTATGGAGTAGCAGAACCAACAACAAGTGTTGTGATGACAGATGCGCAAAAGACAGAGGTTGGAGGGCCGAAATTAAAGGATCTTGAAGCAAAGATTCTCTTCCAAGCTATTGATCGCTCAATCTTGGAAACCATTATTTGCAAAGAAACATCCAAGCATATTTGGGATTCCATGAAGAAGAAGTACCAAGGTACAGCAAGAGCTAAGAGGCAGCAGGCACCTCCTTCGGAGTTCGAAATACTTCGAATGAAGTCAGGAGAATCGGTTATAGAATATTGTTCAAGAACGATGGCAATCATTAACAAGATGCGGATCCATGGCGACAAGACAGGGGATCTTCTCATTAGTGAAAAGATTCTTCGATCCCTGACACCAAAGTTAATTTTGTTGTCTGTCATATAGAAGAAGCAAATGAAGTTGGTTTACTGGCAATTGATGAATTACAAAGTTTTTTTTTGGTTCATGAGCAAAAAATTAACCGGCAAGAAAAAGAACAAGCAGCATTGAAAGCCCTATCAGAAAATCACTCTACACCTAGTAGAGCTAATAGAGGACGAGGAAGAGGCAGAGGTCGAGGTAGAGTAGGAAGAAAAAACAACGATCGTGGGAACCAACAACAAAATCATCATCATCAACAGAGTCAATTTCAAGGAAGAGGTAGAGGACGTGGAGGCCACCATCCAACAACTTATAGATCAAAGTCAGCAGATAAGTCCCATGTTGAATGTTTCAAATGTCATAGGTATGGACATTATAAATCAGAATGTCAAACTGATTTGAATAAACAAAGTGGAGATCAATCTAACTTTCCAGAAAAGGAAGAAGATGTCTCTTTTGATGGTGTGTCACGTGAAGGAAGAAACACAACAAAACATGTGGTATTTAGACACTTGTTGCAGCAACCACATATATGGAGAGAAGAAGCATTTTCTGAATTGGAAGAATTCTTTTGCACTGTTGTTAAAAGTGCGGTCAAAACGTTGTCTTTGAGCGCAAAGACAACGGTTTTACATGGCCTACGACAACGGATAAAATCCGTTGTCTTTTTTCATATAAAAAACAAAAAAAAATTAAATTTTATTTATATTAGAAATTTGAAAATAAAATTTAATATACAATTTTTATAAATTATTATAAATCACTACAAATTCAAAATTTGGATCCTAATTCCATGCAAACTACAAAAAACAAAATTCGGATCCTAATTCTCTTCAACATAGATTTGCATTCCATCCAATCAGTTAAATAGATTTTTTATACAATTAGAATTCAGATGGATAATCTAAAAAAATGAAAAATAAAGAAAAAAGTTAGTGATCTTGTCAGGTCTGTCTTTACCTCAGATCCTATGAACAAGAATTTATAAAAATTACTCGTGCAATGTTGGTAATTGCTATGACTGAAATTTAGCTACATCCAATCATGGTATTATTTGATTATATGCATGTGTACAATAAGTTAGGCTACGGATATCAACTTATATGCATTTGGGGGTTAACTTTCATCTTTCCTTTCCTATTTTTCCCTTGTATGAAGTGCATATCAACAGAAAAAGTAACAATAAAACCTGCATAATTTTGCAGGTCAAAGTACGCTGATGCCACTTTGAATCATCCTATCGGACAAAATGCCAGTAAAGTATCCCACGAGAGCCATCATACACCATGGAACAGCACTAAAAAAAGCAGCTTGTCTGAGATCGACATGATATAACTACATAAGACAAATTCCTCCAATATATCAACGATGTCAGTAAGCTCAAAACCACTAATTTTGAATAATAATATTATGAACTTACCGATTTGAAGCAGATTGGCATCCATGAAAGTATGACAATAAAACCCTGCATAAAAGAAGAGAATAGATAAAATATTTGAGGGATCATCTTTCAAGATATCTAGAAGAACAAGTCAAAATGTCCACATGGTATTCTACAAAACCTATAAAATAAAGCCAAGATGGATTTGAAGTTTCATAGGGAAAGCAATGACCAGCAGAAATAGATGACTAGCCATAGATGTTGACTAATGGAAATCTTGTCCAAAACTCCAAAGAAAGCAAGAGATTTTACCCAGCTATGCATGGACTTCGCAACAATTAGTGACCAAGTTGGTAGCTTAGAGAGCAAGAGACAGAATGGTGGAATGACTTTTTTCGTTTTTGGCCCATCATTGGACAGAGAGGGCACTGACATGCTGTTCTGTATGTATCTCAATTCATAAATTGATATTTGAAGGCTTCGGTCAGGAGAGCTTGAGGTTGCTGATATCCAAACTAAAAGCCAAAGAAAACCAAATGATCCAAAGATCACAAAAGTCCAAGTATACCAGCCTGTGACATGAGAATTAGAGAAAGCAGGAGACCAATAGCACTTCCAAGCTGAAATCTAGCCATTGCAAGTGCTACTGCTGTTGACCTTTCTGTCTTAGGAAACCATCTGAAAGAAAATTCAAATAGTAAGTCAAACTTTTGAGCTTTAGCTCCATCATTCAAATGTAGAATGCAAATCAGAAATTAAATACCTGCCAGATGATATTTTACTGTACCTTGAAATCATGTTATTCATGCAAGGAAGATCAACACCTTCTGCAATGCCAAGTAGCATCCGCATTGAAAGTAGAAGCAACACGGATGTTTCTGCTGCCCATGGAGTAAGGAAGGTGGCCAGAGACCACAAAGCCACCCCCCCAAGCCATAACTACCTTACCACCGTGATAATCCACTAAAGTCCCTCCAGCTATAGGTTATATCAGGTATCCCCAGAGAAAAGGTGACTGCCATTAGTGGCTACAAATCAATGAGATTCAGTTAAAGTGCAAAAAATACTTAGGTATAATTGTATCTTTACAGCATTCAAGCAAATTGATCTAGGATTTCAGAATCGGAGAAAAAAAAATTGAGAAATAAACTTATACGACCAGCTGGGCAATAGCTTTCTACTTTTTGTCATCAACATAGTGTCAACTACATTAACCAAGAAAGTGCAATATCTTATTATTTCCTTGTTGGTTCATCTTTTATGTATCCACACGGTTTATTAATTGATCCATTAACAATCATAACATTATCGAATCATGCAAGAATCTTATCCCTTCCTTATCATTTAGAACTCAAAACAGCTTAAGAATTCATCATCAGGAAAATTTGAACGGAGGAGGGAAAAGTACCTGCACAACTCCTGCAAATGATTGACCCCAACCACGAGAAAGGGAAAACGGCACTGTGGCCACCGACTTAACGACACGGTCAGGCTGCCAAATCAACAAGGAAACGAGGCCAATATCTCACCTAAAGTTCGATCTCGATTTCGCGAACGGACTGCAGCTGAAATATGGCTCTCCTTCACCCTGTTCTTCCGATCCGTGGCATAGAAGATGGTTCCAGGTTAGGGAAACGAGGTAGCTGGCTGTTGCGCTCTTAACGTCGGCAGCTGGGGTTCGACGCGCGGCGGAAGAAGCTAGAAAGTAGGAGATGCTCGATGGAAGGCAGGGGAGAAATTTGAGATGGTTACGGGATGAGTTTTTGGGGAAATGCGTTGGGCTTTTTCTTTTTCCCTTTTAAATATAAATTTTTTTTTAAAAAAAATCCAAAGACAACAATTTTTGTAAAATCGTTGTTTTTTATCATATAAAATAATAAAAAAAGACAACAGTTTTTGTAAACTGTTGTTGTAGTCCTAATAAAATACGTTCAAAGACAACAATTTTAACAAACAGTTGTCTTTGACCCTTGACAAAAACACATATAAACAACGGTTTACGAACATCGTTGTTGTAGCCCAAAAATACCCGCTCATAGACAACGGTTTTCGTTGTTTTAAAAAATCGTTATCGTAGACACGCCAAAGACAACAATTTTAACAAACAGTTGTCTTTGACCCTTGACAAAAACACATATAAACAACGGTTTACGAAAATCGTTGTTGTAGCCCAAAAATACCCGCTCATAGACAACGGTTTTCGTTGTTTTAAAAAATCGTTATCGTAGACACGCCAAAGACAAAGGTTTTTAAAAAAACTGTTGTCTATGAACGGGGTTTTTTCGGCTACGACAACAGTTTTTGTTAAAACCGTTGTTAAAAGAAAAAACACAACGATTTTAATAAAAATCGTTGTCTTTTGAGTGTTGTTGAATTCATATTTTCTTGTAGTGCACACTATCGCTAATGTTCTTTTTGTGCTAGATTTAAAGACCAACTTGCTAAGTGTAAGTCAGTTGCAAGAAAAAAAATTTGAGACTTTTATCGAAGATAGAATATGTCAAATTCAAGACCCAAGGTTGAGCTTAATTGATCAAGTTAACATGACGGCGAATAGTATGTTCCCACTTTATCTCCAAAACACTACACATTCATGCTCTTCAGCAAAATTAGAAACGAGGCATGGCTATGGCACTTTTGCTACGTGCATCTGAATTTTGGCAGATTGAATATGCTACAGAAAAATAACATGGTGACAGGGCTTCCTCAAATTATAGATTCTTCTCAATTTTGTGAAGAATGTGTTGTTAGAAAACAACACTTAATCAATTCCCACAAGGAAAATCATAGAGAGCAAAGAAGACATTGGAGCTTGTTCATTCCGACATTTTTGGCCCAATAACACCACATTCTAAGGGAGATTGTAATCCTACCATTTTTGAAGTGTTTATCAAAGAATCAAAATGGAGAAATGATGTGGATGCTAAAATTATAGCCATTGAAAGAAATGATTCATGGGAGCTATCTGATCTTCCAAAAGGGCATAACACAATTGGTGTAAAGTAGGTTTACAAGACAAAGTTAAAGGAGAATGGTGAGGTTTACAAGCACAAAACACGCTTGGTAGCCAAAGGCTATAAGCAGGAATTTGGTGTTGATTATAAAGAAATCTTTGCTCGAGTTGCGAGGCATGACACAATTAGATTGGTGATTGCTATGACAACTCAAAACTCATGGCCTATCTTCCTGTTAGACATAAAATCAGCATTCTTCCACGGGCTTGGTATAATCGTATAGAAACTTATCTTTCGAAGGAAGGATTTCAAAAATATCCTTATGAACATACACTTTTTCATAAAGATTGAAGATGGAAGGAAATGATCATTGTTTGCTTATATGCAGATGATTTACTAGAAATAATACAAACATGTTTGGAACTTTTACGAAATCCATGACGGCTGAATTTGAGATGTCTGATCTTGGTATGATGAATTATTTTCTTGGCATTGAAGTGGTGCAGTCCTCTGTTGGAAATTTATTTCTTAAAAAAAATATGTGCGAGAAATCTTGGACATGTTTCAGATGAAGGATTGTAATGTTGCAAATACTTCATCTGAGTTTGGAGTGAAGCTAAACAAAGATAATGAAGGAAAGAAGGTTGATGACACTCTCTACAAACAAATAGTGGGGAGTTTAATGTATTTGACATCAACAAGACCCGATATAATGCATGTTGTAAGTGTGATTAGCAGGTACATGGAATGTCATATAGAGATTCATCTCTTGGTTGCAAAAAGAATTTCCCGTTACTTGCAAGGTACTAAGGAGTTTGGGTTGTTCTACAAGAATGGAGAAAAGTCAGATTTGTTTGGCTTTATAGAGAATGACTGTGCAGACGATTCAGATGATCGGAAAAGCACATCTGCCTATGTTTACATGATGGGGACAGAAGTTGTTTCATGGTCATCAAAGAATCAACCTATTGTCACATTATCATCTACTGAAGCTGAATTTGTTGATGCAACAGCTTGTGCTTGTCAGGCTATTTAGCTAAAGAAAATCCTTAAAGAGATGCATTTCAAGAAGGATTGCCGAACTAAAATTTATTGTGATAACATTTCAACAATAAAGCTTTCTAAAAATCCAGTTTTACATGGTTGAAGCGAGCATATAAATGTGAAGTGTCACTTCTTGAGGGATCTCACAAATGATGGAGTCATTAATCTTATTTACTGCCGAAGTGAAGACCAGGTTGCAGACATTCTAACCAAGTCTCTCAGATTTTCTGTATTTCAGAAGCTCAGAAAACTACTTGGTGTTTGTACTTTTAATGTCTCAGTTTTAGGAATGGAGCTTAAAAGTTAACTCTTATTAAATTGGATGTACGTTTGGAACATCAGTTTAAGGGAGAGATTGTTGTGAAAATTTAAGTTCTTTTGTTTGTAAACGTTTGGGTTGTCCTAGTCTTTAGGAGTGTAAGTAAGTTTATTTCTATTTAACTAGTCAATAGAAGTTTGTTTTTTAACGTTGGATAATTTTCATGTTGCTTTCAGTTATGTATTAACCTACATATAGGTTGTTTGTTTATCAATGTTAAGTAAGAAAAACATATTTATCATATGCTTCTCATTGTAATTGAGGAAAACACTTCCTCCAGTATTTTTTTTGGTTTCCATCACTATTTGATATGACAATTGCAATCCGGACTCATTCTGCACTTTAGCTCGAAAGTTGTTCTTTGATGGAGGAATACCACTGTAGAGTACCTCCAAGAAGTTGAGAACCATCCCTCTTTTGTAAGGATTCACGCGTCCATCTAAAATTCTCATAATCATTTCACTGCAACAAATACACACACACACACACACATGGATGCACTAATTATTAAAAATACCTAATAATTTTCAATCTGTAAAAAAAGGTATATTACTTATTTTGCGGAAATTTATGATCAGTTTTTTTATTTTTAACAGTAAGCAACAAGTGATTCGCATATGAAGCACATATTAAATTGGATTTGTCAAATGATCTCTATATTTGGCCAACACATTAGTGGAAATGTGGGATTAATTATGTCCCCGTACAAGACTCATATTTTTTTTGGGAACCAAGGACTCACAAATTTTTATATACACATGGAGCCGTAAACAATATAAATAATATATNACTACATATTTCGAGCAACTAAAAAGATTAGAAGTGCGGAAACAGCCCGACACACATAGTGAACTAGTTATACACAAAATATAAATACATTTTAATAAATAGCATAAATTAAAATGAGTTGAGAGTTTGTTTATGGAAGTTCGAAGACAAAACTTCTACATCTCCCCTTCTTTTGTTTCCAGAATGATTCCACTAGAAGATTCGATAAGCACAACCCTTTGTGAGAAAAATCTCTAGAGAATGCCATGTGTCCTTATCGACTTTCCAAATATAGCACTAAGCAATAAATATCCTTGGAAACTAGCTAGATATGGTAGCTAGCAGATCTTTAATTCTGTTACAGAGAGAATAATATTTGTTATTTCTGATCATATTCAAATTTAAACTCTTAGAGGAATGGTTGTTGTACGCAAAAAATGTTTTCAGATCAATAAGTGAACAACTTGATTGGTCTTGAATAGAAATTATAGATGTCGTTTGTGCATGTTTTATTTTGTTGTTTTTAATCCATTTTTGCATTATTTTATTGTGTTGAGTCCACATTTCATTTATTTTAGTCATAATTTATGCATATGTGTCGTTCTTCACATCGGTTGGTATATTTGTAGGAAAATTGACCAAAAAGGTGAAGAAAGGTGTACGCGAGATATTGAGACATAGATGGTCGCGCAAAGGCAGTTCTTTTTGACCGCCCCATCAAGCAAGGAGAAAACTCGATTGCTGGAATAGAAAACCTCCCACTAGGGCACCCGGAAGAAATTGTTTACATGTGGACAGAACATGTCGCGTTGAAAATACCCCCGAACGCGACATAAAAAATGAAAATTTTGATATGCACGGATTTTCTACGTTGATGAACTCTTGGATGCATCTATATATATGGAAG
Source organism: Primulina huaijiensis (assembly GCF_012295235.1). Taxonomy (NCBI): domain Eukaryota; kingdom Viridiplantae; phylum Streptophyta; class Magnoliopsida; order Lamiales; family Gesneriaceae; genus Primulina; species Primulina huaijiensis. The sequence continues at coordinate 3,181,712 of NC_133318.1, read as the reverse complement.
CCCTAGAAGACTAGAGATGCTACCAAAATGAGCCTTGAGATACGCACAAGAGCCGCAAAGAGAAGGTTTCAAAGCGAAGAGAAGAGAGATAGCAAGAGAACTCAACCGAAGAACAAGAATTTCACAGCGTTTTCTTCATTCTATTTTTTTTTAAAAGTTATGATTTAGGAGATCTTACCCCCCAAAAAATTCATGTTTTGATTTTTTTTTTGAAGATTGAATTTTATTTTTAAGCCTACTTAATTATGTTATTGTGCTTTTATCGTATCTTTGGAGCCTGATCCAATTTCGAACCGGGCCATCTAGACAGCAGGGACAACAGAAGTCCCAGTGTCAGCACAGGGAGCCAGGACAACAGAGGCCACCCCAGGCACCAGGGGTTCCTAGGCAGGAGGGAAGCCCGCCTTGCAAGCAGTGCAACAAATATCATTATGGCAAAGAGTTCCCAATTGGTCATCACAATTCTCAGCCCAATAACAAAAACCTTTGGCCCTTGTTCAGTTTATTATAGTTCTCCATTTTCCATCCTCAAATGGAAACCAAACATTTACCATTTTATCCGCATTCTTTTCTCTAATACATATTTTCCATCCTGTTCACATTTTGCAACATAATAAATACTTTTAGTTCATATTTCCAACAATTTCAAATAGTATCTTGTTACATTGTATTTTAACTGAAAACATAATATTTTACAATCTTAAACTGATATGCCTAGATTGTAAGAAAAATGTGACACATATTAAAAGCAGTAGCGTGTAAAAATTGATATTAGCGACGGCCAAGAAAATTTAGATGCGTACAGGATTCTTCTTCTGAATCTCGGCTCCCGATACACTCATCGATGGTATGAGAAATGCCTATAAATAGAGCGATTGAGGTCCCTAAGCACGCACCTCATAAGAAAAATTTACTCCACCATCTACAGAGAGCGTGGAGTGCTTACAAGGCTTCAACAGAGAGGAAAAACAGAGAAATCAAAAAAATTTCAATGGCCAGAGGTAATACTCGATCTATTTCCGCATATTGATTATCATGTTTATATATGTGCAGAAACATGATTTTTAAGAAAAATTCTGACATTTGGTATCAGAGCCGTGATACCTCAGCCTTGAAAATTTTGTTTTCATTTTCTGAAAATTCGCTATCGGGGAAGTTTTACGTAAAACTTGAAGTTGAAAATTGGATAAAATGATATTAAGAAACTTACCTGAGAATTTTGTTCTCGGTTGCACCTTAAACTTCTTCCTTGAAATCTTAAAAATTGGAGATTTGGTTTTCTGAAATATTCGGAGGAGAAGAATAAGAAGTTGTTGCATGTTGACGAAGAAATATTGATTACTTCAAATAATGCACTCTGTATTATATTATGAAGTCATTAATGTTTTCTGATAAGCCACGTGAAGTTGGCCTACTTGAGACAATTTTTTTTAAATAAATAAAAATTAATTAATTATTGCAGGATCCACAATTAATTACGTGAGACCCACACTAATTTGAAATTTGAATGAACTTGTCTGTTAAAATATATTTATACATATATTTATTTATTTTATTATTTTTAATAATAATAAATAAATAATGTGTTATTAAGTTATATGTATAATTCGGTATACATATAGCATATGATCAAATAATTTGTACACATTGAAATAATTCCAAGTTCGACGTAATATTATGTTTGCATTTATTCTTGAAATTTAAAATGCAAATAATATTAAAAAAATTGATAAATCAATATTCACATTGTGTTCATATTAAATTATATTAATTTGTTTATAATTTGAAATGAACATATCAAGTAAGATGTGAATATAATAAAATAATATATTTCAGATGTTCACAAATAAACAAATAATCCTCACTTTATCACTACTCTGATAAAAGAGAAAAACTGATGAGTATCCCATATTTTCACGTAAATGTGATCCTCACTTTATCACTACTCTGATTGAAGAGAAAAACTNTGATAAATCAATATTCACATTGTGTTCATATTAAATTATATTAATTTGTTTATAATTTGAAATGAACATATCAAGTAAGATGTGAATATAATAAAATAATATATTTCAGATGTTCACAAATAAACAAATAATCCTCACTTTATCACTACTCTGATAAAAGAGAAAAACTGATGAGTATCCCATATTTTCACGTAAATGTGATCCTCACTTTATCACTACTCTGATTGAAGAGAAAAACTGATGGGGAACGTATTTGTTCATATTAAGTAAAAATGTGAATATAAAGTTATTTAATTAAAAATTTTGTCTTATAAAGATTCACATAAATGTGAATAATTAAGTTGAATAATAATTATAAAGTGACATGAGAAAACATGATCTGGGGGAGTTCTTCATAAATCGGTTTAAACTGCCTTGACTAGCCACTGGTCTCCCTGAAGAATGTTGCTCTGACTAGGAGTTAGGTATTTAAAGGGACTTAGCACTACCTATCTTTCCTGTGAGCACTTTTGGAAAATGTTAATTACGTTAATAAATAATTATTATATAAAGTATTAAAGTAAAGCCAAAATTTTGTCTAGTGAACCGTATAATTTTAAATACTTGAGGAATAGCCACAGCATCCATAATTATAGAAAATTATGCATTAAGTGGATTTGGATTACATAATGGACATCAATTGTAATTAATTATATAAACATAATATATTTTATCCCACAGAGATTTTTATTATATTTATATAACTAATTAAGTTAAAATATCAAATTATATTTTTCTTAATTTACCCATAGGAGTTAAGGAAAATACATTTTGATAGTTTTATCTTAAAGTTACAGAAAAGTCTTATTGAATTAAAATTTTAGCCCACAGGCAAATTTTAAGTCTCTAGATTTTTAAAACATGAATTACATTGGTAAAACATGATATTGTCTCAAAATTTTAAGCATATGATATTTTGTGCAGTTATGCAACCTGCGAGTTTTTCTGATATGAAATGTGACATTCCCGAACTAAAGGGCGATAATTATAAAATATGGAAAGAAAGAATTCTTCTTCAATTTGGGGTGGATGGATATTGATTATGCTATACGGAAAGACGAATCATCTGCTATTACTGAAAACAGCATTCCGCATGATGTTGATCTTTATGAAAAATGAAAGCGATCTAATCGACTCTCCGTAATGTTCATACAGACCAAAATCTCTGCTGGTATGCGTGGTTCTGTCGATCAGCATAATAATGTCAAAGAATTACCGAAGGCTCTTTGGTTTGCTGTCGTTGAGCCACCAAACTTAAATTCCTACTCTCTAAGTAAAATTAGTGTAATGGTGAGCAGGATCGAACAGGGAACGAGAGATTACTTCTTTCGAGTAAAAATGCAAATAAAAGGGGGGATTTTTGAATATGAATTTAATAAAATACAAAACTAAATTATCCAAGAAAAGAAACAATAAATTTAAATGACAATTGATCAACTAAAATAAAGTGAAGAATTTAATATGAGAAAGATCTGATTCAAGGCAGTTCAACTATTTAATTATATCACTGTTCATCGGCAGACAAATAATTTATTCAAGTTGTTCCAAGCAATTAACCGTAGAATTATAGGGATAGCCGCTAAAATTCTTGTGTTTTCCTAAATTAATTGACCAAACCCAGCATCCAGTCAAAACTTATTAATAATTAACTGGACACGATAGCGTTCCATATTAATTAAAAATAGCATTTTCGTTTTGTGAAAACAGTTAATCCTAACTCTAACCATCGAGATAGCTGCAATTGATAGATCGAGTTTCGTTGATTTATTTAGATTAAATATATTATGATAGCACAACACATCTAATCTATCACTACTCATGTACTGATCGTTCATGACAATTACGGATCACTGAATTCATGGTTAGCAGTAAAAAATCATATATCGAATTAAATTGTCAGATTAATCTATATACAATATTCATATAATTAAATCATAAATCGACAAATACTTGAAATAAAAAGAATATTGAATTTAAGAACGAATGCCTCACAGTGATAAATTAAACAGTAAAAACAACCCTTAAATCAGAAATAAAACTTAGTCTATAGTTGTGGAGAAAATCCTTGCGCCTTTCTTGTTCTTCTTTCACGTGTGTTGTTGGAGAAGAGGTTGGAGAGTTCTCTCTTGTTTGTGTGTGAATAGTGGTAAAGAAAATAAAAGAAGAGAGTGTCTTGTACGTGAGGTAGGGTAGGAAAGAAAGAAAATCGGGTCCAACAAGTTTAATAGCCCAATAATCTAAAAAAAATGACCTAATCACTAAAATTAAAAAATACTTAAAAAATATCCTCCAAGAATATTGAGTTTTTTCCATAAAAAAACTATATCTTATATTTATTACTTGATATGAAAATTTCTCAACTCTCACTAGGCAGCAAAAGAGTAGTCATAAGGCGTGATCACGCCTTATCCAAAAACCACTTCTGAATTTTTCTGTTTAAGTTTTCCACTAAGATCATATCAGCAACTTTAATTGTGATATAAAATCACCTTTTTAGCCCAGATTTATCGCATGAACAGAAAACTTCATCCTACAATAAAATCATACAAAAATGTGTCAATTAAGCACGTTGGTAGTTGTAACAATGAGAGATATGACAATAAAAATACAAACTATTATGAGCATATCAAATCTCCCAAACCTAAACCATGCTTGTCCTCAAGCATAAAAGAATTCAATTCATTATTTCAACTCATTATCCTCTTTCTGCTTCATTTACTTGTCCGTAAAATATTTTGTCATGCACCAAAGCAATTTAATTTTTAAGCATCTAACATACCAACATCATGAACAATTGCTTCTATCTGAATGTATAGAAATAAAAAATCCACAGGGTCCAAACACTCCTCACAGGATTCACTCATTTCACTCGTAATCAAAACACTGAAAATTTTTACCATAAGCTTGCAAATATATCACATCCTCCACCAAGTGAATATATTAAAATGCACAAACAAGGGCTATACATGGGTTGTACCGTGGCTAAAGATCAGGTAGGAAAGAAAACACAATAGGTTTACTGAATTGAAGAAATCATACGCATTTTTCACAAAGACAATTGCATCCAAATAATAACATCTTCAATCTCATTATAAAATCCAAGAACATTTTTTTCTTCTTTGTTGCTCTTATTCTCCTTCTCATTCCGCCTTTTCATTTTCCTTCATTTTTCTTTTCATTAAAAATATATATTTTTTCTCCTCTCTTTTTTTTCATATTTTTTTTTCATAAGGAGTTTTTGAGACAACGATTTCGAGCATTAATCATTCAATTTCAACAATTTGCACTTTCTTGGCTCAAAGGGATGCTAAATGCGAAAAGTTTGTATGATTCTCCAATTCAAAGTTCAAATAGAGGAATAACAAACAAAATGGATTTATCATGGCTTGTAACGTGGTTATTTTCCAACAAATAGGCTCAGGCTCGAACTTGGCTCACTAGGGGTAAATGAATCAGGGTAGGCTAAAAAAGAACGGCACTGATGATGCGAAAAAAAAAAACGGTTTGAACCTAATGCCCTTTACTTTGTTTATGCACCTAATCCATCACAAGGTATCAACAAAGACATGTATAACAATGCAAGTTCTAGAAAAATCAACAATGTATGACCAACACACAATCAAATAAAATGGAGCATGATATAATGTTTGCTCATAGGCTCAAAGCTCACCAAAGAAAAAGGTATGTGTGCTAGACCCCATACATTTATCATTTCAACACATGATCATCAAGAGCAACTACCCACAAATATAGTAGTAAGAACGCAAAAGCAGTTACACACAAAGAAAACATTAGTTTTTTTTATTTGTTTCATAGACTCGCATAAGAGGCATTCAAGATTCAAATGAGAGAAATAACGAATAAACACTAATGCTTTATGGATCAAACAACTTCACTCTACCGTACTCTCTTTCTTTTTTTTTTCCTTTTTTCCTATTTTTTTTTCACTTTTCATAATTTTTTTTCGAATAGACATGGGAAAAAAATAGAAATTGAAACTAGAAATAAAGCTATATACCCTCTCCCATACCTAAATGTGACAATGTCCTCAATGACACAAAAAGTAGATACACAATGCAGACAATAAAAACGTAAGAGAAGTTAGAGAACTCCCTTGACATTTGTTGAGCATCGTATAGCAAAGCTTTCTATTGTTGTGGCGGAGGAAATTGTGGATCGATGATGGAAGCTGCTGAGAGAAGATGTGAAAGGGGTGAGAACAAATACAATTAGATAAAAGAATGTAAATTTTTTTTTTTCAAAATCAGAAGATGTTTTCTCACAAGGCTTGATCACGCCTTGTTAGAAAACATCTACTGCATTTAGAGAATTTTTTTGTTTTATTTTTTTTTAAAAAAAAAATTTCAGTAGAGGTGTTTCAACAAGGCGTGGCCACGCCTTGTGCGAAAACCTCTACTGGAACGATTTTTTTTTTTTTGCGCAGAAGTGGTATTCTTATAAAGTGTGATCACGCCCTGTTATAAGACATCTTCTGCACAAAGGTAACAAAATTTTACTATTTGAAAAAAAAATAAAATTAAAAGAAATTAAAAATAATAAGAACAAAAATTTGGGTTGCCTCCCAAAAGCGCTTGATTTTTAGTCGTCGGCTTGACCCTCAAAAGCACTCATTCAAAGAGCAGCTGACGCCCAAAGTACGTGTCATATGACACTATATATGGGTCTTGGTTCCATGTGCCCTCAAGTTTGGCTTGATGTATGCAATGTAAGCTCGTCTCCTCAACAAAACGTGACTTTAAATAATAGGCATGAGATGAGAACATCATCGCTGGATCTTGAAGAACAAAATCTGTTGAAATTGGCAATGGAGAAAGACAAGGACCTCCTAGATGTATGTATGATAATATTATCGATGAGCTTAAATCGATAGTCTCAGGAGCTTGTTCATCTCTCAACTTCACTGATGGCACATCTTCGAATGATATTTCTTCCAAAATTTCGTCAGACTGAGGCTCAACAGTTTTCTCATTCAATGCCACGCGCTTGTTTACCATATCATTCAGTCGACTTATGATTAATTCAAGACTATGTCCCTCATCTTTTTGATGCTCGAAAGGTTGGTCTGTAAAATCAGAGTGGCTAATTTCTGGAGGGTATTGGTGGCTCCAACTCTGCAGCGAAGGATTCCAATACTGATGGTAGTCAAAGTCGGCCATATCATTTAGCAAATATATCACACCGTCTTCATGTCGACTAAGTAATGGACTACCAGTTGTCAGTGCTCCATTAAATACCCATCTTCGTGTAACTGCATCCAAACCTTTAAGGAAAAGTCGAATAAGAACATAGTTAGAAAAATCATGATTCCTGAAAGTTGTTTTTAAATTATTGAATCTCTCTCATGCTGCATAGAATGGCTCTCCGTTTTGTTGGGCAAAAGTTGTGAATACTTGTTGATGAAACATCTCGAAGTATTTCACAACAAAAAATTCTCAAATTCTTCTTTTCTTGATGAAACACCTGTACAAGAAGAATGAGACATAAAAAAATAATAATAACAAAACTCGAAAAAAACTAACCTTGCACCGTTCCCCGGCAACGGCGCCAAAATTTGGTGTGCTGTCATTGAGCCACCAAACTTAAATTCTTACTCTCTAAGTAAAATTAGTGTAATGGTGAGAACGGGAGATTATTTCTTTCGAGTAAAAATGCAAATAAAAGGGGGGATTTTTGAATATGAATTTAATAAAATACTAAACTAAATTAACCAAGAAAAGAAAACAATAAATTTAAATGACAATTGAACAACTAAAATAAAGTGAAGAATTTAATATGAGAAAGATCTGATTCAAGGCAGTTCAAATATTTAATTATATCACTGTTCATCGGCAGACAAATAATTTATTCAAGTTGTTCCAAGCAATTAACCTTAGAATTATAGGGATAGTCTCTAAAATTCTTGTGTTTTCCTAAATTAATTGACCAAACCCATCATTCAGTCAAAACTTATTAATAATTAACTGGGCACGATAGCGTTCCATATTAATTAAAAATAGCATTTTCGTTTTGTGAAAACAGTTAATCCTAACTCTAATAATCGAGATAGCTGCAATTGATAGATCGAGTTTCTTTGATTTATTTAGATTAAATATATTATGATAGCACAACACATATAATCTGTCGCTACTCATGTACAAGTCGTTCATGAAAATTACGGATCACTGAATTTATGGTTAGCAGTAGAAAATTATATATCGAATTAAATTGTCAGATTAATCGATATACAATATTCATATAATTAAATCATAAATCGACAAATACTTGAAATAAAAAGAATATTGAATTTAAGAACGAATGCCTCACAATGATAAATTAAACAGTAAAAACAACCCTTAAATCAGAAATAAAACTTAGTCTAGAGTTGTAGAGAAAATCATTGCGCCTTTCTTGTTCTTCTTTCACGTGTGTTGTTGGAGAAGAGGTTGGAGAGTTCTCTCTTATTTGTGTGTGAATAGTGGTCAAGAAAATAAAAGAAGAGAGTGTCTTGTACTTGAGGTAGGATAGGAAAGAAAGAAAATTGGGTCCAACAAGTTTAATAGCCCAATAATCTAAAAAAAATGACCTAATCATTGAAATTAAAAAATACTTAAAAAATATCTTCCAAGAATATAGAGTTTTTTCCATAAAAAACTCTATCTTATATTTATTACTTGATATGAAAATTCCTCAACTCTCACTAGGCAGCAAAGGAGTAGTCATAAGGCGTGATCACGCCTTATCCAAAAACCACTTCTGAATTTACTGTTTAAGTTTTCCACTAAAATCATATCGGCAACTTTAATTGTGATATAAAATCACCTTTTTAGCCCAGATTTATCGCATGAACAGAAAAATTCATCCTAGAATAAAATCATACAAAAATGTGTCAATTAAGCACGCTGGTAGTTGTAACAATGAGAGATATGACAATAAAAATACAAACTATTATGAGCCTATCACTATTGATGAACAGTTTCAGTCTTCAGATAAAGCACTTGCAAGCACCCTAATTATGGAATTCTCTTCATTAAGGCTCACCAGTGTGAGAGGTGTGCGAGAGCACATCATGAAGATAAGGGACATAGCGGCTCGACTCAAAACACTTGAAGTGGAAATGTCTGAGACTTTTCTCGTGTACTACATTTTATGCACTCTTCCACAATAATATGGACCCTTTAAAATTTCCTACAACACACATAAGGATAAATGGTCAATCAATGAATTAATGACCATGTGTGTTCAAGAGGAAGGAAGGCTGTTGATGGAAACAAGTGATAATGTATTTATGACTACACAAGGAAAATATAAGAAGCAAGCCAAAGTCAAGAGAAAAGGAAAATCAAGAAAGAATCCAAGTGTTTCTTCAGTAAAAAGATGGGACACATGAAGAAGGATTGCAATAAATTTAAGGACTGGCTTAAAAAGAAAGGTATTCCTACTTCATTTGTCTATTATGAATCTAATATGGTTGATATGATTTATAACACATGGTGGATTAATTCTGGTTCTACAATCCATGTTACAAATACCTTGCAGGGTATGCAAAACCTAAGGAAGCCAATAGAAAATGAGCGGATCATCTATTCAGGAAACAAGATGTCTTCGCATGTGGAGACTATTGGGACTTGCTGTCTAGTGTTAAATAGTGGTTATATTTTAAAATTGAAAAAGACCTTTTATGTTCTTAGTTTTTCTAGGGATTTAATTTCAGTTTCAAAACTTGTACCACTTGGTTATTCATTTCAATTTTTGGATAAATCAATAAATTTATTTTATAAATTAAATATTGTTGGAAATGGTACAATGATTGATGGTGTTTTCTCTATTTTTTTACAAAATAATAACAATACTATGCATGTTCAGAGAGGTATTAAAAGATGTGTTATAAATGAAGATTCCTCTATATTGTGGCACAGGAGATTAGGACACATCTCCATAGAGAGAATTAAAATATTAGTAAATGATGGAGTACTCGGTACTTTATATTTTACTGATTTTGAGACTTGTGTGGCCTGCATTAAGGGAAAGCAGACCAATAAGTCTAAAAAGAGTGCCAAGAGGAGTACAGAAATATTTGAAATCATACATTCAGATATTTGTTGTCCAGATATGGACATACAAAGTCCGAAATACTTCATCTCCTTTATTGATGATTATTCACGATACATGTATATCTACATGCTTCGTAACAAAAACGAAGCACTAGAAGCCTTTAAGGTTTTTAAGACTGAAGTGGAGAAGCAATGTGATAAACAAATTAAGATCGTGAGAACTGATATAGGTGGAGAATATTATGGTAGATACACTGAGAATGGACAGGCACCTGGTCCGTTTGCGAAGTTTCTCCAGGAACATGGGATTGTTGCCTAATATACTATGTCTGGTTCTCCGGACCAAAATGGCGTAGCTGAGAGGAGAAACCGAACATTATTGGACATGGTGAGGAGCATGTTTAGTAGCTCTAAACTTCCTAAATCCTTGTGCACTGAAGCTCTTAAGACAGTTGTGTATATATTAAATCGATTTCCAACTAAGGATGTCCCAAAGACGCCATTTGAGTTATTTAAAGGTTGGATACCGAGTTTGCAACATATACGCGTTTGGGGTTGTCCTTCTGAAATAAGAGTTTACAACCCACATGAAAAGAAACTGGACCCAAGAACTATAAGTGGATATTTCATTGGGTATGCCGAAAAATCCAAAGGGTACAGATTCTATTGTCCATCTCACAACACTAGAACTGTGGAATCAAGAAATGCAAAATTTCTTGAAAATGACTTGATTAGTGGGAGTGATTATGACATAGTTTTTAAGAATTATCACACTAATGTACAACCCTCTTATTCAAATGACAGATTGGTCGTTATTCACACCCCTCAAGATCAAATGGGAGTTAGACAACCAGTTACTAAAGTTCCACAAATCACTGATGAAAATCCAGTAGATCAAGTTGTTAATGAAGAACAACAAGAAATTGTTGATCAACCAAACAACCTTAGGAGATCTAATAGAATAAGAAGATCACCAATATCTAGTGATTATGTTGGGTATTTACAAGAATCGGACTTTAACATCGGAGCCGAAAATGATCCTGAAATGTTTTCATTAGCCATGAGTTGTAATGAGTCAAAACTATGGTTTAATGCTATGAAAGAAGAGATTAATTATATGGCAGTTAATGGAGTCTGTGATCTTGTTCAGTTGCCTGATGGTGTAAAAGTCATTGGATGTAAATGAGTTTTCAAAACAAAGAAAGAATCATTAGGCAACATTGAAAGGTATAAAGCAAGACTCGTTGCTAAAGGATTCACTCAGCGAGAAAGAATCGATTATAAGGAGAATTTTTCTCCTGTATCTAAAAAAGATTCTCTTCGTATCATTCTAGCATTGGTTGCTCATTTTGACTTTGATTTGCAACAAATGGATGTGAAAACAACTTTTCTTAATGTAGAACTAGAGGATGAGGTTTATATGAAACAACCTGAAGGATTCTTCTCTAGTAATGGTGAGCAATTGGTTTGTAAGCTTAAGAAATCTATATATGAATTGAAACAAGCTTCCCGTCAATGGTATTTGAAATTTCATGATGTTATCTCTTCATTCGGATTCGTTGAGAATCCCATGGATCAACGTATATACCATAAGGTCAGTGGGAGCAAGATTTGTTTCCTTATTCTATATGTGGATGATATATTACTTGCAACCAATGATAAGAGTCTGTTATATGAGGTGAAAAAATTCCTCTCTAAAAATTTTGTTATGAAGGATATGGGCGATGCATCTTATGTCATTGGCATTAAGATACATAGATACAGAATTCGAGGTATTCTAGGTCTGTCTCAAGAAACCTATATAAACAAAGTTTTAGAGAGATATCGGATGAAAGATTGTTCATCAAGTATAGCTCCCGTTGTGAAAGGCGATAAATTCAATTTGAGCCAATGCCCAAAGAATGATCTAGAGCGGGAACAAATGAAAAACATCCCTTATGCTTCTGCTGTCGGAAGCTTGATGTATCATCAGGTTTGCACTAGACCTGACATTGCAATTGTTGTTGGGATGTTGGGAAGATATCAGAGTAATCAAGGTTTAGATCACTGGAAAGCTGCAAAGAAAGTCGTGAGGTACCTTCAAGGGACCAAAAATTATATGCTTATGTTCAGACGAATTGAGAGTTTGGAAGTAATTGGCTACTCTGATTCAGACTACGCTGGCTGCATTGATTCACGGAAATCCACTTCAGGATATATTTTTATGCTAGCTGGTGCAGCTGTATCTTGGAGAAGTGCAAAGCAGACATTGACTGCTACTTCCACTATGGAAGCTGAGTTTGTAGCTTGTTTCGAGGCAACCTCACATGGTGTATGGTTGAAGAGTTTCATTTCAGGGCTTAAAATTATGGATTCTATATCTAGGTCATTAACAATATATTGTGATAATTCAGTTGCTGTTTTTATGGCTAAAAATAACAAAAGTGGTAGTCGAAGCAAGCACGTCGACATTAAGTATTTAGCCATACGAGAACGTGTTAAAGATAAGAAGTTACTTATTGAGCACATTAGCACTGAATTGATGATTGCGGATCCTTTGACTAAGGGCATGCCACTATTGAAATTTAAGGATCATACAGAAAGAATGAGACTTGGTTCCTTTATGTAATTTTGTTGTATGAACAAATTTAATGAAACTATGATGTGATATTTTCTCATATTTGTTGTGTACACATTCATTGATTTGAGAAATATCAATAAAGTTGGACCTCGAATACACATTGGGTTTATTTATTAAGTTATACAGATTTGAGAAACATAATGCATTGTAATACATGGAAGATAATATTTGTTTTAAGATGACATATCGCCATGATTCATGTATTTTGTTTTCTCCTATAGTAAATGAGATATATGTGTCCAGTGGGAGAATGTAAGAAAAACGTGACACATATTAAAAGCAGTAGCGTGTACAAATTGATATTGGCGACGGCCAAGAAAATTTAGATGCGTACATGATTCTTCTTCTGAATCTCGGCTCCCGATACACTTATCGATGGTATGAGAAATGCATATAAATAGAGCGATTGAGGTCCCTAAGTACACACCTCATAAGAAACATTTACACCATCTATTGAGATGGTGGAGTGCTTAGAAGGCATCAACCGAGAAGAAAATCAGAGAAATCAAAATTTTCAATGGCTGGAGCTAACACTCGATTTAAACTTCCGCATATTGTTTTTCATGTTCATGTATAAGTAAAAAAAACATAATTTTGAGAAAAAATTCTGACATAGATTTCTCACACAGTCATATCAAAGTTCTTCATCAAAGGAAATATAAAAAAAATAAAAAAAAGAATTCATGTTATTCTATTCTATATCTTCCAAAAACTCTTTCCACAATAAACATATAATGCTACTAAACGAGGCCTCAATTTTCAAGTGTACGTGAGGTCAGTTTGGAAACAGATGACAAGCTTAACAAAGTATTTTATTACAGCACGATTATCATAACAATTTCTTTTAAAGAAAATGTCGAAAGAAGATTTAACGTCAAGATTAAAGCTTAATACAGGAGTCAGAATTATCAAGACATATGATCTCACAGGTGACAAAAATAAATTCTAAAAATATTGTCATTTTTCAAAATTTAAACCTCACATCTATGTTATAACTTCTTCAACCAATATTTGAAAAGAATACTTGATATTGTATCGTAAAACTGACAAAAAAATCATCATACTTGAAAGGTGGATGAAAATACCTGCAAAGTCGGTTATTTTATCGATTTTGAGAAGGGCTGTGATTATGAAGAAGAAGAGTTGATAGCCCACCTGCAAAAACAACAAAAGCAACTATCTTGAGCAACCCCACCACAAAAACAGAATATATATTCGTGCACAACACGAAAAATAGTAAGTTTTTTGCTGAATAATGCGCACAGTGACAATGGCAGTGAGTGCCAAGAAACGGGAGTCGATAACGGTTCCCATTGAGCAAATTCTTCGAGTAGCCGAATCCCAACGAAGCTTTGAGTAAAAACTGAAATGGGTTTTGTTTTCTTCCTTTAAATTTGACTCGTCAATCGTTCCAGAAAGAGATTTTTTTTATTTTCTTTTTTTGTGGAGAATAACGTGCGGTTGAAGTTAAAGGAGGTGCTGCACTCGTATCCACCTCCTATTTTATTTTATTTTATTTTAATTTTTTTCTTCCGCCAAGGATTTTGTTTTTAAAAACAAAAAAATATGATAAACGATCGATAAATCTCCAAAAGCAGCCATAAGGTTGCTGTCAATCACCATATCTTTATTTATTTGTTCTCACTTCTTGAAAAAATTATGTCTTATTCTAGCTCCCTAATTGATGTCAAAATATGGATTTGACTCAAATAATTTCAAAACTCATCAATATATTTTAATCATTTCCTGATTAATTTAAAAATCACTGTCGTTATTGTCGAGGTACTGTAGAAGAAAAAACAGCAAAATCCGATCGAATTTATCGTAATCGATTAGTTAACATGTTAGTTAACCGTATTCTGAAGCCCGGAAAAAAATCATTAGCTTATCAAATTATCTATGGAGCCATGAAAAAAATTCAACAAAAGACAGAAACATATCCAATATATATTTTACGTGTCAAGCAATACGTGGAGTAACTACCGATATAACAGAAAAAACAAGACGTATAGGCTTCATGTTGTAAACTTCTTCCCAATCTGTCTTCTATCTCAACCCTAAAAAAACAGCTAATACAACGACGATAATGCTATAGATTTGTGTCCACGATGAGTGCAATTACTAGAGGCAAAGAATTAAAGCACGATGTTTTATGTTAAAAAATAAGAATTTTTGCAGCCGAAATTTCATCATAATGATTGGTTTATTTATTTATTTATTTATTTATCTTTTCTAATTGAGCTATTTTATGAGATATGTGTATGTTTATAATAATTATGTTGAATTTTTGTACATCGAGTGAATTGTACAAATTTGATGTCCAATATATAGGTTTATTTTACATATGTGAGTGGGAATGCAGTTCATATATTTAAATTTTGGAGAAACCAAAAATCAAAATGAAGATCCCTCAAAAAATGAATAGGAAGAGCAAAAATAAAATAAAATTGAATAATCTATACAAGTACCGGAAATGTTTTCCATGCACTGACAAATAAAATTTTAAAGAGTAGTTCTCTTGTGAGGCGATTTCACGAATCTTTATCTGTGAGACGGGTTAACCATACCGATATTCACAATAAAAAATAATACTCTTAGCATAAAAAGTAATAATTTTCATGGATGACCTAAATAAGAGATTCATATCACAAAATACGACCCATGAGATCGTCTCACACAAGTTTTTGTCAATTTTAAAATGTAGTCAATTTGAAAGTTGAAAGTAAGATAAACATGATCAAACAATTGATAATGTTTGGAAAACCCAAAGATTGTATATAAATAAAATCACATAAAGGGACCACACATTGCACCAGCAAGGAAAATATTTAAAAAACGGTCCATGCCTGTAACTGGAAAGAGTATTTAGAAAAAGGTAAGTATCTTATGAGATAATTTTACGAATTTTTATTTGTGAAACGGGTCAACCCTATCGATATTCACAATAAAAAGTAATACTCTTAGCATAAAAAATAATAATTTTTCATGGATGACTCAAATAAGATATTCGACCCACGAAATTGATCCGTGAGACCATTTCACAAGAATTTTTGTGTTTATTTTATAATTGTTCATTGTCAGTTACATATATTTAATTATATGCGAACAATTTTTCTTCAGATATTTAAATTTTATAAAATTATTCTCTAAGGTCCTTTCTAAAATCAATGTGGTCAAAATAATGGTCATTCATCTTTATTCATAGATGTCACTCAATAATTTGTAAATTATATATTTGATTATATATGTAACACATTCTCTTCGAATATTTTATTTCTACAAAATTATTCTTCTATGTGCCACACTTTTTAACAAGGTGCTTGCCTCATTCTACTAAAAGGCACGACAATACTCACGCGCTATAATGCACATTGTGCTGCTAATAACTATGGCACAAAGGAATCACATATGTTCAAAGGGATAAATCAATGTGCCTCATAAATTTTTTAAGGTGTTGAATCTCACTATTTATGATTGCTCATGGTTTTTAGCAGAGAATATTTTGGTTTTATACAACCTAAATATATGTCCTTCCTGAAATCAATGTGGTCATAAAATAGGTGCAAGATAACAACTTCAGTAAGAATATAAAATAGCCTAGAACAGACTAGTTTAATATTTCATAGAGCAGCTTGCGTAGTTAGTCCCTAAAAATGTTTTCTTTCTCACCTGTCAGGTTTTGTTGATCGAAGACATACAGTCCCTTCATTGTGAAAGGACGTCTGCTTGTTTTCAAACATTACAGTACAAAGATATGCTTTATAAGGACATCCACATTATAACACCCACCAACTCATCAAAAAATTTGGGGTCCACATGTCACATACACATTATATTAACATCTTCATTCTCTCACATTCATTTTAACATGCATTAACACTCATTATTTGTCGGTCCCGTTGTCCACTCATTTATCTTTATTATTATTTTATATTAAATAAATATAATTTCAATTTATTTACACAATGAAAATGACTATTACTTAAAATAAATGATAATATTATTTTTAAATATATTTATTACGTAAAATAATTTTATTTTATATTATGACCGTCATTTATTTAAAATCAAAATATTGTTATAAATTTTCAATGAAGGAGTACAACATATTAAAAAACACACTTGCATAAAATTAAAAAACAACACAGAAATTAAACGTAAAAGAGAAACTGTAAAATACTAATTTAAGGATTGTTGTTATATTGTGACCAAATATGTTCAACTAAGTCGGCCCGAAGTTGGTGATGAACATGGCTGTCACGTAGTTCGGAATTTGTCCGGAGATAATCATGAAATCCTCGGTTTGAGCCCTGGACTGGTTGTGTGGGTTCGTCATCTTCATCGCTGTACCAATTTGTCACGTGACCTCCATCATCTTCAACAATCATGTTGTGCAAAATAATGCATGCTAACATAATTTGTTTTAACTTTTTTCTGTACCAATAACGAGCTGGACCTCTGACAATTGCCCATCGAGCTCGGAGCACCCCGAATGCTCGTTCAACATCTTTTCTTGCAGCCTCTTGTCTTTCCTTAAACAACCTCCATTTGGGATCTTCTGGGCAAGGAAAAGCCTTCACAAAAGTAGCCCATTCCGGATATATTCCATCTGTTAGATAATATCCCTTTGTATATTGAGCATCGTTGATCGTGAAATTAATATCTGGGGCATTTCCTTGCAAGACATTGTTGAATATGGGAGATTCATACAACACATTAATATCATTGCGTGAACCTGCGACACCAAAGAATGCATGCCAAATCCACAAGTCTTGAGACGCGACCGCTTCAAGTACAATTGTTGGTGATCCATGACCTCTTGTAAACTGGCCTTTCCAAGCAACTGGACAATTTTTCCATTCCTAATGCATGCAATCAAGACTGCCCAACATTCCAGGGAAGCCACGCCTCTCATTATGCATTTGAAGAAGACGTTGAACATCATCAGCATTCGGCCTTCTCAAGTATCGATCACCAAATAGTTCAACCACATGACCACAAAACTTGAAAAGACACTTGATGGCAGTCGATTCACCCATGCGTAGGTACTCGTCAAGATGGTCGGCCGGGACTCCATAAGCCAATTGACGAATCGCAGCCGTGCATTTTTGTAGTGGTGACAAGCCGATTTTTTGCTGTGTTCGTACAACTTTTCGTTCGTATAGTTTCTCTTTGGTAATCGATTTCTTCTCTGCATTGTGTATTGGTTTATTCGTTCGGTTTTGTTTGGTTTTGACATCATGGCCACTCGTAAAGATGATTCTCTTCAGTCGATTAGTGTTCAATTGGATGGAAAAAATTATTCTTATTGGTGTTATGTTATGAAGAATTTCTTGCGGGGGAAATCGATGCGGGGCTATGTCACAGGTGTGCGAGACAAGCCTACAGACCAGATGAACCCTTATTATGCTGTGTCATTAGATGTTTGGGAGGCAGATAATTCGAAGATTATCACGTGGATTAATAATTCTGTTGCGCACTCCATAGGTGCTCAATTGGCAAAATACGAGACTGCTAAGGAGGTTTGGGATCATCTGGCACGTTTGTATACACAGTCTAATTTTGCCAAACAATATCAATTGGAGACAGATATTCGTGCCCTTCAGCAGAAAGATATGAGCATCCAAGATTTTTATTCTGCCATGTCGATACTCTGGGATCAATTGGCATTAACAGAATCTGCAGAATTGCGAGCATTCTCACCTTATATTGCTCGGAGAGAATAACAGCGTTTGGTACAGTTTTTGATGGCACTTCGGAATGATTTTGAGGGTCTGCGTGGGACGATTCTTCATCGCAACCCTCTTCCTTCTGTTGACTCGGTTGTGAGTGAATTGTTAGCTGAAGAGATTCGTCTTAAGTCTCACGTTGACAAAGGGACAATTCCAATTACACCATCTGTCTTTGCAGCTCCTCAACGACCTCAAGTTAATCACCAAAACAGGTCAAATACGAAGGTTTCTCAAGATGAGTGTGCTTTCTGTAAAGAGAAGGGGCACTGGAAAGCTCAATGCTCACTATTGTTGAGTAAAAGAAAAGTGCAGCCGCAACAGCAACAACAACGACCACACAACACTCCATGGAAACCACAACAATAGCATCAGCCATCTCTGAACACTCCATGGAAACAACAGCATCAGCAGCAGCCATCTCAAAACACTCCATGGAAACCTAGTAATCCATCAAACCAGTGGACATATCGACCACCTCAATCTAACAATGCAGTTGCTGCACCGTCTTTGGATCTGTATTTGTTTGAGCAGTTTCAACAGTTCCTCGCTTCACAGCCTCATGCTATGTCAGCTTCTTCACATATAGGTTTGTCATCCTCTGGCACTTCAGGTATATCTTCGTCCATCTGGGTATTGGATTCTGGAGCATCTCATCATATGTCTCCTGATTTTTCATCTTTTACATCTTTGTCTCACAATTCTTCCATTGAAATTGTGACTGCTGATGGTACACCGATGCCATTATTAAGCGTTGGTTCTCTTGTTACGTGTTGTTTATCTCTTCCTGATGTATACTATATTCCCAGTCTTACACTTAATCTTGTTTCGGTCAGCCAATTATGTGAGTCTGGGTACTTAGTCTACTTCTCTTCTTCAAATTGTTATGTGCAGGACCCGCGATCCCAGAGGCTGATTGGGACAGGCTGTAGACAGGGGGGACTTTATGTTTTGGATTTTCTCAGAGTACCAGATGTTGCAGCATCTGGTGTGGATCTCTCTTCTTTTCGCTTGAGTCAGTCGTCTTCTGTTTTTTAGTTATGGCATAATCGTCTAGGACACGTTTCCGCGTCTCGTTTGAATTTTTTAGCGTCTACAGGAGCACTATTCCGCTTCGCGCTTCTGTTAAGGGTAGATTAGTCTTTTTAATCTTTTTTGTGTTTACCCTAACTATATAAACATATTTCTTTGTATTCCTTATTCAGTTTTACAATACTACGACTTGAGCTTTTCGCTCACTCTCTATTTCTTCACGGATAAATTATGAAAACAGCAACAAACAGAAGCGCGTCACTCAGTGTTCATTATTTTAACAAGCAAATGGAGTCTAAAGCAAACACTTAAAAAAATGTCATCGATCAATAAAAAAAGGAAAAATCACTCCACAGCATGGTTTGATGAAACGGTATCAGAACGGAAGCCGTTCCAGAACGAGGCCCATCTTGACAAAGTTCCGGGGTGTGAAGAACGTTGATGCTTTTGAGGCATCGTTACTAGATAGAAAACGTTGTGTTATCGGTGGAACGACACATATCAACGAAACGGCACGCAACTGTAAAAAAAAAAAAGAATACAGGAGCAAAGTTTAATTGATTATAACCAAAAACTTTCTTAATAGTATATTTCAATTTTGAGATGGTTGTCAAAATTTCGATATATAACAAAGATATGCTTTGTAATTCAATAAGGCGTGAATAAAATTTAAAAAATATATTTTACTATATTATTTTCATCAAATAATCTATTAAAATGATATTTATTTTGATTTACATATTTTTACATATTTTTTCAAAATTTTCAATTTATACTAATTTTTAAAAAATATCCACGTTGTGACCGTTCCGCGAAATGTCATGAGAATTGGAACGATGACTTAGTGACCGCAACTGCGAACCATGCTCCACAATAATGAATTAATCAACCAGAAATGCGAGCAAGAGTGCGAGCCAACCCTAGAGGTGAAGAATGAAAGAAGGGTAAAATATAGTACAGTATAGATCTGCAAAAGAAGGGGAGCAATTGTGAACATGAGTCATGGTTTGTTGAAACGGTATCGGAAAGGCCGTTCCAGAACGAAAACGAGGTCCACTTTGACAAAATTCCGGAGTGTGAAAGTTGATGATTTGGGGCGTCGTTACTAGATAGAAGACGTCGTGTTATCGGTGGAACGGCAAAGATCGACGAAACGACATGGAACATAATGGTAAAAAGAAAAAAAAAAGAAGACACGAGCAAAGTTTAATTATATTGATTATAATCCAAAACTTTCTTAATATTATATTTCAATTTTGAGAGGGTTGTGAAAATTTTGATATATAACAAAGATATGCTTTGTGATTTAATAAGTCGTGAATAAAATTTAAAAAATATATTTTACTTTATTATTTTCATCAAATAATCTATTTAAATGATATTTATTTTGATTTACATATTTTTAAATATTTTTCAAAATTTTCAGTTTATATTAATTTTAAAAAAATATCCATGCCGTGACCGTTCCGCGAAATGTCATGAGAACTGAAACGATGATCTCCGCGACGGTCTCCGCGATCACGATTGCGAACCCTGACGTGAGTAGTTATTAAACAATTCTATTTCTACATATATTTATTTATAGATGGAAACTATCTTCATGTGGTGGTTGTTTCTCTTTATTCCATTACATAATTTTTGAGATAGCCCATTTTCTTAACTCCGAATTATTTTTTTCCTATGCAACATAATTTATATAAATCATACAATTTTACATTTATTTTATCCTTGTTAAAAATATAAATAATTTTTTGTAATTATCTCTGGATTAAAAACGTATAATTATTATCGTATATATTTTAATAAATCTTTAATTGTTAAATGCATTGTTTTCTTATTTTATTTATTAAAACTTGTAAACTTCAAGAAAATAAATACCACCAAACTAATAAAATCGTTTTCAATCACTATAACCACAAGAAACTATTTTTTAATATGTGTGTGTGTGTGTGTGTGTGTGTGTGTGTGTGTGTGTGGGGGGGGGGGTGTTAATAATATTTTAAAAAAATACACCAGTGGATATTAAATCTAAAAATTTTATGAAAAAATAAATAAATATCACCAGAAACATATTAATCAAATCAAACGCCTAAATTTATCGTCGCCACAGTTATCACCGGCTAAATCAAATATAACAGGTTGTGTGTATGATACATATTCGACCATGAAAATGCATATAAAAGAACAACATTAAATATTACCTGATTCTAAAACTTTTTGGATAAAAAACATCATGTTTATGTTGCCGGCAAAAGCAAATGCGGGACGGAGACAACGACCAAAGCAAATGGTGCATGTAGCAAATTTGGAAGAGAAGTCAGCAAACTAACAAAAAGCTGCTGAACAATTTGGCCTAAGTATTTATTACAACATAACAAGTTGAACATACAAGTAATAAGTTTAAGACCATGTCAAATGATATGGGAGGAGCCAATGCATGAGGCATCAGTTGAGTGGCCAGATTTCGGTAAAGACAGAGATTTATTAGCCTGTGGGATGAATGAATAAGCAAGGAAGGATGCCCCGAAGCCAATGGACAATCCCATTAGGCTCCATAGCCATCTTCGACTCCTTTTCTTTTCTTGTTGTCTACGGGCAACCTCTGCAGTAATTAATGCGAGAATATAAGAAGACCTCTAGCTATCGCATCACACCAACGCATGAAACTGATTTTCTAACGAAAAAAATAGCACCAAATAAATGTGGCTTAATAAAGGGTCCTTTTTTAAGCCGATTACTCGTGTCTCCAAACTAACTCCAAATGCACAAGATATGCAAAATATTGGTTAAGAAAACAATTTAAATTTCAATGGCTGCAATACACTCTATTTACACAAACAAACAGATTCCATCATTCTTGTTTTTTACTTTGTAGTCGCACCAGAGGGTAAGACAACATAATGAACCCCTAGGCACTAAAATTTTTTCCTCTTCTAGAAGCACAACCAAAAGAGTACACCAACTACTACTGATGGTTATGGTCTTATGGAGGTTAATTTGGAACGAGGAAAGTCGGGATGGCATGCGTGTTCATATATTGTGGGATCCATGATTTGTCCAACTCCAGTAATAGTACACTGTAGACTTTTAAACCATCTACAAAGTTCAACATGAAAGACAGTTCAAATCACAGTAGTTTAGAGCTTCATGAGAGGTAGTGCTAACTAGCTTGAAACATAATTTATGATAATCACACATCAAAAGGTTGATAACAACTGATAATTATCAACAGCGAGAAGCACGCAGGAAAATAGATTCAAGTGGATGCCCAAGTAAAGCTGCAATTAGATAGATCTTTTCCAATCACGCTGAAAACTAATTCTATAAACTTACCCAAAAGATTCCTCTGGGACATTTCATGATTAACCGTCTCGTAGTATTGCAGTCTATCTCGTAGTCTAGTTATCTCCTGGTCTTTTGATTCAATAACCATGCCAGCAGTTTCTTCAGCCTCGGCACGCCCTAGACCCCTTCCAACTGCTTCAGAAACAAACCTAGTAACAACAACTTCCTGTGTAAATTGATCAATGAAATTGTCTTCGAGCTGCATGACATCACAAGCAGCTGGAGGAGCAGGAAATATTAATCCATCCTGAGACATAAGATAATGGATCCTCTCCCACTGACTGCACATCAATTTAAAGGTTTTCTCTGTAGTCTCTCTCTTTTCAATCTCCTCAAAAAGACTGCGTCTTGTGTCATGTAATTCTGATTCCATTCTAGAAACAGATGGTGTATTTGAAACAGATGCATCAGAGGAAAAGTCTGTATAACGAAATCAACGGGTCCCATAAAAATGCACATCAATTTCTATATTAGTTGATGAATAACATCAAACCTTTCTCCAAGTTATACAGTAAAATAATCACATGGCTCAAAAGTTTGCATATTGTATTATTTAGATCCGCCCAATTATTATGAAATTAAGAGAGATACTAAACTAGAAGTCTAGAACAACCAAGAAACTGATCCTAGAGGAGGAAGTGTAGGTCAAAGCCCGTGACATTTTCCTTCAATCAAAAAGTGAAGCCAATCATAACACAAGTAAGCTTCTACCCTCCAAAAAAAAAAGAAAACATCTCCCCAAATGCTATGTTGAGCTCTTTAATCCGGGTAAATAGTTTTTTATCCTCATTAGAATACATTTATTTCAAAGCTTGAAGCGGTGCTTATGGGAGTCGACCAAATCACCAAATCGGAGTTTCTACCACAACAAACTACGGGAAAATCCAACCACAACTCCTTATTTGCTGTGCTGACTGAGCTACTAACATGAAACACTACAACTCAACTACAATTTATCACATAGCAAATATATATTCCACACTTAAAAAAACAATGAAATATATACATAGAGAAGCCAATAAAGTTACCATCAATTGCATCAAAAAATTCCCCTTGAGCAGAAACAAAGCTGCGGCTCTCAATTTGTTTTACCCCAAGCTCACTTGCCTCCTCCTCACTGTTCACTCTGGAATCACAAAACCCCTCATCATTCTCTCCACCATCAGCTCCATCACCCAAGCTCTCACCTTTCCCAAAACTTTCCCCATCCAACTCCTCCGGACCCAAATCACCACCCTCATTTCCGGCAGCAAAATCCGAGTCTTGACAAAAATCGAGACTCCTCTGACCATTTCGCACACGGCGGCGCTTGTGATTGACCACGTACGGAGAAGGGGATAAAGGGTCAGGCGTAGAAAATTCAGAAATTGGAGTCTGTTCTGGAGTCACATACAAGGTCGGCGATATGAACAGATGCCTGGGATTCGTTTCTCCAGCATGATTCCCGATTCCATGTACAGAATCTAGCTGGGATTTTTCTAGGAAATCTGGATATTTGGGTTCGAGAAAATTATCCAACGCAAAGCTGGAATACGTCGGCATAATTTTCAAACTGAGAAATTGTATGGATTCGCCGAAATAGATCGGGAGGCGGGAAGGATTTAGCCCTGCCAAGAAATTGGGAAGTCGGGACTCAGGAAGCAAAAGCCCAAACGACAAGGAGATAACTTGTAATAAACGACCTGATTTATTTTTGGAGAATATATTGTTGAAAAAAAATAAAAATTTACAGTAAAAAATAAAAATCTCAAACTCTCAAAATTATCACACTACACACTTTATAATATTTTTCTCTCAACTCAATTGTGATTTTCTTCACAAATGAGAGATCTATTTATAGAAAATCTTTACAAATAATCCAAAAATAAATTACATCATTACCTTCATCATCACACACAAATTTCAATATTCAACACCTAATTTTACCTAATTTTCAACATTCAAATATTCAACATTCAATATTCAAATATTCAATATTAAAATATTAAATTTCAACACTCCCCCTTGTGATGATGATCATAATGATTGTCTTCATTACGTGTTTTTATACTGGCTCGTTAAAAACCTTACTAGGAAAAACCCATTGGGATAAAAACCATAGTAAGGGAAAAAGAGTGCAGTCACGTAAACTCTTCCTCATGTTTACACGAACAATTCTTCACAGATTTCGTAGATTGCGCATCCCAATATTATATATATGCTTTCTGATTATTGTCGTAGGAAGTGCCTTTGTGAAGAGATCTAATGAGTTTTCACTTGATTGAATGTGACGAATATCAATACATTTATTCTTCTCAAGCTCCTTGGTGAATGCGAAGAACTTAGGAGGAATATGTTTAGTTCTGTCGCTTTTTATGTATCATTCTTTAATTTGAGCAACACATGCAGTATTATCTTCATATAGTATCACAGGCTTCTCGTCGAATGATAATCCGCATGAGATTTGGATATGTTGGGTCATTGATTTTAACCACACACATTCACGGCTTGCTTCATGTAGTGCAATAATCTCGGCATGATTTGATGAAGTTGTTACGAGTGTTTGTTTCTGTGAACGCCAAGAAATTGCAGTGCCTCCACGAGTAAATACATATCCAGTTTGAGAACGTGCTTTGTGTGGATCAGATAAGTATCCAGCATCGGCATAACCAATTATACTTGGATTAGCATCTTTTGAATACAAAAGTCCCAAGTCTGTCGTTCCTCGTAGATAACGGAATATATGTTTAATTCCGTTCCAATGTCTCTTTGTTGGATATGTGCTAAATCTTGCCAATAAATTTACGGCAAAAGATATATCAGGCCTTGTACAATTTGTAAGATACATAAGGGCACCGATAGCACTTAGATATGGTACTTCTGGACCAAGAATATCTTCATCATCTTCACATGGACGGAATGGATCCTTTTCTATGTTTAATGATCTAACAACCATTGGAGTACTTAAAGGATTTGATTTGTCCATATTAAAACGTTTAAGGATCTTTTCTGTATAATTTGTCTGGTGAACAAATATTCCACATTCTTTTTGTTCAATTTGTAAACCCAGACAATACTTGGTTTTTCCAAGATCCTTCATTTCAAATTCTTCTTTCAAGTATGACACAACTTCTTGAATTTCCTTATTTGTTCCAATGATGTTTAAATCATCAACATATACAGCAATAATTACGCATCCGGATGTTGTTTTCTTAATGAAAACACAAGGGCATATTGAATTATTTACATATCCCTTTTTCATCAAGTGATCACTTAGCCTATTATACCACATTCTGCCGGATTGCTTCAACCCATATAATGATCTTAGTAATTTCACAGAATAACATTCTCTGGGTTTTGAACTTTGTGCTTCAGGCATCTTAAATCCTTCAGGGATTTTCATATATATATTACTATCAAGTGATCCATATAAGTAGGCTGTAACAACATCCATAAGACGCATTTCTAAATTTTCAGATACTGCCAAGCTAATCAAATACCGAAACGTAATTGCATCCATCACAGGAGAATACGTTTCTTCATAATCAATTCCAGGCCTTTGAGAAAAACCTTGTGCAACAAGTCGAGCTTTATATCTTACTATTTCATTTTTCTCATTTCGCTTTCGAATAAAAACCCATTTGTATCCAACAGGTTTTACACCTTCAGGTGTAAGGACTATAGGTCCAAAAACATTACGTTTATTTAGCGAATCCAATTCAACCTGGATGGCATCTTTCCATTTTATCCAATCCTGCCGATTTTTACATTCACCAAAAGATTTTGGTTCATGATCTTCATTATCATTTATGATGTCGATTGCCACATTATAAGAAAATATATCATCAATTTCTTCTATATCTTTTCGGTTCCATATTTTTCCAGTATTAATATAATTGATAGAGATTTCATGATTCTCGTCAGTTTGTGGTTCTGACAAAACATTTTCATCATCATGTGTTTCTTCAGGAACATCATTCTCTATTTTGTGATCATTATGTGTTTCTTCAGGAACATCATTCTCTATTTTGTGATCATTGTGTTTCTCTATGAATTTTCTTTTTCGAGGATTTTTATCCTTGGAACCAACTGGCCTTCCACGCTTCAGGCGTTTAATGACATCATGACTATCTTCAATTTGTTTCTTCGGAATTTCAATTCGAGCAGGGGCATTTGCAGCATGTATATATGATTTAGTTACCCCTTTTGTGTCTGCAAATGCATCTGGTATTTGATTTGCTATTCTTTGCAAGTGCACAATTTGCTGTACATCTTTTTCACATTGTTTTGTTCTTGGATCCAGATGTAACAATGATGATACATACCATG
This sequence comes from Primulina huaijiensis, assembly GCF_012295235.1. Taxonomy (NCBI): domain Eukaryota; kingdom Viridiplantae; phylum Streptophyta; class Magnoliopsida; order Lamiales; family Gesneriaceae; genus Primulina; species Primulina huaijiensis. Next base: position 3,154,621 of record NC_133318.1, on the reverse strand, counting down.
TAATTTCTTTTTCGGTATGTTTCTGTTCTCCCCCTAACATTGGGAAGATTTCCTCATTAAAATGACAATCAGCAAAACGTGCTGTGAACACGTCGCCTGTCTGTGGTTCAAGATATCGAATGATCGATGGACTATCATAACCAATATAAATTCCAATCTTTCTTTGAGGTCCCATTTTCTTTCGTTGAGGTGGTGCAATAGGCACATACACCATACATCCAAAAATTCTCAGATGAGAAATGTCTGGTTCTTTACCAAATGCAAGCTGCAATGGGGAGTATTTATGATATGCACTTGGTCTGATGCGAATTAATGAAGCAGCATGTAAAATTGCATGTCCCCATATAGAAATAGGGAGCTTTGTTTTCATAATCATTGGTCTAGCAATCATTTGCAGACGTTTAATCAATGATTCAGCCAATCCATTTTGAGTATGTACATGAGCAACAGGATGCTCAACAATGATTCCCATAGACATACAATAATCATTGAAAGTCTGGGAAGTAAATTCACCAGCATTATCAAGTCTAATTTTCTTGATTGTATAATCGGGAAATTGATTCCTCAATTTTATTATTTGAGCAAGTAATCTTGCAAATGCAACATTTCGAGTTGACAATAAACATACATGTGACCATCTGCTGGAGGCATCAATCAATACCATAAAGTATCTGAATGGTCCACATGGTGGATGGATTGGTCCACAAATATCACCCTGAATACGTTCAAGAAACATTGGTGATTCAGTTTGGATTTTGGCTGGTGATGGTCTTATAATAAGTTTTCCAAGAGAACATGCTTTACATTGAAACTTATTACTCTGAAAGAACTTCTGGTCTTTCAGCGGATGACCATGTGTATTTTCTATAATTCGTCGTATCATTGTTGAACCAGGATGTCCTAATCGATCATGCCAATTGGTTAATATTGCAGAATTATCAACTACCATGTTTGATTCAATGTGACTTATATGTGTATAATGCAATCCAGTAGGGAGCATTGGTAATTTTTCAATCACATATTTCTTTCCTGATTTATATGTGGTAAGACACATATATTTCTCATTCCCTTCATTCATTGTTTGAGTATCCTACCCATGGGAATATATATCATTAAAACTCAACAAATTTCTTTTCCATTGTGGTGAATACAAAGCATCATTGATCAAAAATTTTGTACCATTAGGTAACAAAAATTGTGCTTTACCACATCATTTAATCAAGTCTACAGGACCTGATATTGTATTCACCATTGTTTTGTTGGTTTTAGTTACAAGAAATATCTTTTATCTTGGAGGATAGTGTGCGTTGTACCACTATCAGGTATGCAAACTTCAGTTTGGTTCATAGCATTTTTCATATTTGAACTTCAAAAAAATATGCAATGAAATAAAATTACTGACAATAAAATACAATACAATACATATTTAAAAATATTACACACTATAAAACATTATCATACGAGTTCATGAAAAAATATTTTACATATTTATTCCACAAGCAAATTGATCATTATCTGAGAAATCAATCAGAAAATCTCCAGCATCAAAATGAATTGAACTACTCAAAGGTTCACTGTGTTCAGTAAAGTTGGTCTCCTTTTTTTCCCCTTTATTGATTCTTTATAAAGTTTACAAAGGTGCTCAGGGGCTCGACAAATACGGGACCAATGTCTTGGAGTACCACATCTAAAACAAGAACTTTGAAATCTTTTTGAGTGATTCTCATTAACACTCATATTCTCATGATGCATTTTCGGTGGATGATTTGATACGCTCTTTTGAGATGAGTTATAGAAATAACTATCTCGATTATTTTCAAAACCACGGCCGCGTCCACGACCACGTCCTCGATTTTGTCCTCGACCAAAATCTTGTCTATAACTTTGATTTTGGTTTCCATGTTTAAATTCATTTTTGCTTACGACATTTACTTCAGGAAATGCCGTTGACCCAGTGGGTCGTGCCTGATGATTTCTCATTAAAAGCTCATTATTCTTTTCCGCCACAAGGAGACATGCGATTAGTTCAAAATATCTCGAAAATCCACGCACTCTATATTGTTGTTGTAGAGTTATATTCGATGCGTGAAAAATGGAAAATGTTTTTTCAAGCATTTCCAATTCAGTAATCTCATGCCCACAAAATTTCAGTTGTGAGATTATTCGATACATCGCAGAGTTGTAATTACTGACTTTCTTAAAATCTTGGAATCTCAACGTATTCCATTCATCCCGGGCGGTCGGAAGTATAACTTCTCTTATATGTTCGAATCTTTCTTTTAATCCCTTCCACAAAGCCATGAGATCTTTTTCAATCAGATATTCATATTCTAATCCCTCGTGGAGATGTCGACGCAAAAATATCATGGCTCTTGTCTTTTCTTGTGATGTGCATATGTCATTTTCTTTTATGATTTCATTTAGACCTAATGACTCAAGATGCATTTCTACATCGAGAGTCCATGTCATATAATTTTTCCCCGTAATGTCGAGTGCAACAAATTCGAGCTTTGTTAAGTTTGACATGGTGGTACTAAAAAAATTTATGATGCATTTTATTAGTTAATGAATATTGAAATACAAAGTAATGGATAAAAAACAAATACAAGCATTCGTAAAAATAAAGAAAACACACGAGGAGGATATTCTCCGATAAGTACAAGATTCGTGAGTGTTATAACCAAAATAATTAAAAATAACTTTGTGAAAGCCATCTTCTTTTTTCTTCAAAAATTTGATGAAGAATAATTTTAGAGAAGAAGAGAAAGTTGGAGTGATTGAATGTGTTTGTGAGATCATATTTATAGGGCAAAAACTAGCCGTTTTGTTACCGTTTATGACCGTTGGTGTACAAGAAAATAAATGTATGTATTTGTATAATTTTATGGTAATAATATGGTGTATATAATATTAGTAATGTTTTAAATAATTATGTATATCATATCACAATATTATAATGAGGTGTCATAAGATATTTTGTTTAAAAACCTTATAGACTTTTATACTTGTCGTATCCCTTACCGGGAGTGTGGGATGTCGTCTTAACATCCTCCCAGGATTTATAACAAGTTTTTTGAAAAATTTATTTTTATTATTTATAATAACATTATATTATATAGTAAATATATAAACAATAAATAAATAAACAATAAAATAAATATTATTACTTTTGTTACCTTTTTCTTNCTTAATTTTATCTAATTTTCAACATTCAAATATTCAACATTCAATATTCAAATATTCAATATTAAAATATTAAATTTCAACATATATAATAATAATCTCGTTTTTTCATGTTAATGATAAATATATTAACTATTATTCGAATTAATCTTTAATATCTTATTTTATTATAATCTAAAAATATCTAATATATTTCTAGAAATATTGAGATATAATAAAAATATTACTTTGAATAAATTTAATTTCATTTAAAAAATATGTGTACATGGACATATTAAAAAAAGTAAAAACGTTATTTAAAATTTAAGATATCGAGTTTTTTTAACCAAACTAACTTCTATTGTAATTAAACTTATAATAAAACTATGTGATTACGGATATCAATTTTTTTTATGTGTAATATAATTCATGCCCAAACAAATTTTATAATTGAAGTCATAACAATTTTAATATTTTTTTTATTGAAAACCTTTTGAAATTCGGTTCGATTTAAGTTTTAATATTAAACTTCGGTTAATCGAACAAACTAAACTTCAATAAATAAAATTAATATTATTAAATTTTCTAATAAAGTTTATAAGGATATAAATATTATAATTTCTAATAAAATTTATTAAACAATAGTACTATAATTAAAAATATTTTTTTAATAAGTAAATTTAAATTTAATTAATCCAATTTTTATATTGTACTTTTTTTTATTTAAAACATGATTATTTTAAAAATATTTATAAAATTTCGGTTAATTGTGTTATTGACCGAGATAATCGATTTTTTCAATTTGATTTGTTAGGTTTTCGTAGTAAAGTTCGGTCGGTTTTGTTTGTCAAAAAAAAAAGTTAGGTTAATTCGATTTTAATAAATTCGGTTCGATTTTAATTGATCTTATTACTGTCTAACACATGATGAAGCTAGCCCCAGGTACCTATGACTCCTGACTCCGCTCCTGCCACCAGCTACAAAATTATATCTAGGCATTTACTATTAACTAATGTACGTAAATAATAACAAAAAAGTGTAGCTTCCTGGTCAGGCCAAGAGCAAGTAATCTATCAAGATCGCTGATGAAATTCCAATGTGCTGCCGATACTTGCTCTTCTGTACCTTCAGTGGCCAATGTCGTATGTATAAAAACAAACCTTTTGGATTATGCTTACTCGTGGAAGCTAAGGCTATCATCTGCAGGGTAATTACTTAGCATTTAGCAATTACCATAGTTATGCACTTAGGAAAACTAACCTTGAAAGGTTCATCGCTGCCAGGTATGATAGGTTCCCTTGCCAGCGTAAGGAACCGAACATTGACAGAATCATCCTACAAGTAGAGAAGAGAATAAATAAAAATAATATGTCATGCAACTGATGTGTTTGACTTACAAGAACATATAAAAATGATCATGTAACCTGCATGACCAAACTCATAAACTATTAACCTCTATGCCTTAAGCGAGTATATTCAAACCATGCTGGTGATTGCCCCAACATCATTGATGAAGGTTTCTGCGACTAACTACATTTTGCGTGGGGAGCCTCTCGAGTTCCATATTTCTTCAACCACATGATAACCGAAAAACTTAACCGCGGAACACAAATCTCCGATTTCGACACCGCCAAGCACAACTTTTCCTCGAAATCGTTTTTCGACGTTGGTTGTTGGGCTTTATATCAAAGATATCGTCACTCCGCCTCAAACAAGTCTGACTCGAATTTCTTCAAAAGCTCCGACTCGGCTACCAGCTCCGCCCAAAGCGGTTCAGCCTTGAACTCCTCTATGGCATTCCTGACCTTCATCATTGCAACAAAAGAGTTGTGGTATTTTATTCTCTTCATTATCACGTCTACCCACATGGAATCCTATGACAACATGATTTAAAATAATTAACAACACTTGAAGAAAAAAAAATCCATATTTAGTCTTATAATATTTGAAAGAAAACATATTACCTCAAACAATTTAAGCTCATAATTGTCCACCCACTCCTCAATCACGCTACTATATCCGTGATCAAAACCATCTTCTAAGTATTTCATGGTTTTGTTCAAAACATGCATAAAATCTTTTTCGTATTTTGGCACAGGCTCCCCACGCAAAAGTAGTTAGTCGCATAAACCTTCCTCTCTAATTCGAGTTTGCCCACGAGTTCCGACTCACGAACTAGTAGGGTCCATAGGGAGTATTTTTCAGCTTCTTCAGCTCCTAGCTTAAGTTTGGAAACATCCACGAGCTCTTTGGCAAACACAACGCTAACATATTTGCGGGTCTTTTCAACGGCATCATCCAGCAACATTTCCTCCAAGCTGACATGGCCGTCGCGAGGCGAAGAACTAGCTGCAAAATAGGTACTTTGTAGGTCAAAAAAATACTTGATCTTATTTAATGATGAGTTATGACCTATGTTTTTTAAAAATAAAATGACATGAATAAATCATTCTAATACATTTTTCATGAAAAGACCAATAATGACTGAATTTATGGTGATTGCTCGAAAATATAGTATTTTCTTATATATTTAGAGTATTCAAATAGCAAAATCAAGTATCTGAAACCCCATAATAGGTACTTTGTATGTCAAAATAAGTATTTACTCTTATTCCATTATAATTGAAAAACAATATTTTTTTAAAAAAATATATTTTAGATGGAGAAGACACGTATAAATTTTTTGGATAAAATAATATATTAGTTTAAAAAATAAAAGGACAAAATTATAAATTTGGGTTTGTAGGGAGTTAAAACTAAAAGTATAGCATTGTCAGGTAATGATTCCTAAAAAATTGTGGTTAGGTACTGAATCTTAATTCAAATATTGACAGAGGTATTTTTCTGAAATTTACCCTAAGAAGAATCACAAAGCTCTTAAGTAGCATCAGCATCGTCAACCCTGCAACAACGAAGACCAACCCAGCCTAATAAATACATCGCATCATACTATTTCAGTTTTCGAGAAAATTTAACAACAAACCTCTAATGTATATACTTGTATCCTTGGAAATAAAAAAATTTTTACCATGAATTTAAAACTGACTTAGGAATAAAAGAATTTTTACCAATTTCTTTAAGTTATCCGAATTAAGTATCGCGGATGCGGCAACATCGGTGGAGGAAGCCAAAGCGATGGCTACATCGTCAGCGGTACTCTGCAGCAAGAGACCCAATAAATTAAAAGTTATTTCAGATTTTCAAAATATTTAATTTAACATTTTAAATACATCTCGAGTTCCATATGTCTTCAACCACATGATAACTGAAACACTTAACCGCGGAACACAAATCTCCGATTTCGACACCGCCCAACACAACTTTTCCTCAAAATCATTTTTCGACGTTTGTTGTTGCGCTTTGTATCGAAGATATCATAACTACCCCTTACACAAGTCCGACTCGAATTTTTTCAAATGCTTCGACTCGGCTACCAGTTCCGCCCAAAGCGGTTCAGCCATGAACTCCTCTCTAGGATTCTTGACCTTCATCATTGCAACAAAAGAGCTGTGGTATTTTATTCTCTTCATTATCACGTCTACCCACATGGACTCCTATGACAACATGATTTAAAATAATTAACAATACTTGAAGAAAAACAAATCCAGATTTAGTATTATAATACTTGAAAGAAAACATATAACCTCAAACAATTTAAGTCCATAATTGTCCACCCACTCCTCAATCACGCTACTATATATGTGATTAAAACCATCTTCTAAGTATTTCATGGTTGTGTTCAAACATACATAAAATCTTCTTCGGATTTTGGCAAAGGCTCTCCACGCAAAATGTAGTTAGTCGCAGAAACCTTCCTCTCCATTTCGAGTTTGCCCACGAGTTCTGACTCACGAACTAGGAGGGTCCATAGGGGGTCTTTCTCAGCTCAGTTCCTAGCTTAAGTTTTGAAACATCCACGAGCTCTTTGGCAAACACAACGCTAACATATTTGCGGGTCTTTTCTACGGCATCATCCAACAACATTTCCTCCAAGCTGATATGGTCGTCGCGTGGCCAAGAAATAGCTGCAAAATAAATACTTAATCTTATTTCATGATGATTTATGACCTATGTTTTTTTAAAAAATTGATTGACTTGAATAAATCATCCTAATGTATTTTTCATGAAAAGACCAACAATGACTGAATTTATGGTTATTTCTCGAAAATGTATTATTTTCTTACATATTTGGAGTATTCAAATTGCGAAATCAAGTATCCGAAACCCCATAATAGGTACTTTGTATGTCAAAATAAGTATTTACTCTTATTTCATGATAATTGAGAAACAATATTTTTTTAAAAATTATATTTTAGATGGAGAAGACACTTGTAATTTTTTTGGATAAAATAATATATTTATTTAAATAATAAAAGGGCAAAATTCTAAATTTGGGTTTGAAGGGAATTAAAACTAAAAGTATAGCATTGTCAGGTGCTGATTCATAAAAGTTTGTGGTTAGGTAATGAATCTTAATTCAAATATTAACAGAGGTATTTTTCTGAAGTTTACCCTAAGAAGAATCCCAAAGCTCTTCAGTAGCATCAACATCGTCAACCCTGACACAACGAAGACCAACCCAGCCTAATAAATACATCGCAGCATACTATTTCAGCTTTCAAGAAAATTTCAAACAAACCTCTAATGTATATACTTGTATGCTTGGAAATAAAAGAATTTTTACCATGAATTTAAAACTCACTTAAGAAATAAAAAGAATTTTTATCAATTTCTTTATGTTATCCGAATTAAGTACCGCGGATGCGGCGACATCGGCGGAGGAAACCAAAGCGACGGATACATCGTCAGCGGTACTCTGCAGCAAGAGACCCAATAAATTACATGTTATTTCAGCTTTTCAAAATATTTAATTTAACATTTTAAATACCTGTCAGTTCTATATTTCTTCAACAACATGGTAACCGAAACACTTAACAGCAGAACACAAATCTCTGATTTTGACATCGCCCAGCACAATTTTTCCTCGAAATCATTTTTCGACGTTGGTTGTTGCGCTTTGTATCGAACATATCGTAACTTCACCTCATACAAGTCCGACTCGAATTTGTTCAAAAGCTCCGACTCGGCTACCAGCTCCGCCTAAAGTGGTTCAGCTTTGAACTCCTCTCTGGCATTCTTGACCTTCATCATTGCAACAAAAGAGCTGTGGTATTTTATTCTCTTCATTATCACGTCTACCCACATGGACTCCTATGACAACATGATTTAAAATAATTAACAACTCTTGAAGAAAAACAAATCAAGATTTAGTCTTATAATACTTGAAAGAAAACATATTACCTCAAACAATTTTAGCCCATAATTGTCCGCCCACTCCTCAATCATACTATTATATCTGTGATCAAAACTATCTTCTAAGTATTTTATGGTTATGTTCAAAACATACATAAAATCTTCTTCGGATTTTGGAAAGACTCCCCACGCAAAATGTAGTTAGCCACAGAAACCTTCCTCTCCAATTCAAGTTTGCCCACGAGTTCCAACTCACGAACTAGGAGGGTCCATAGTGGGTCTTTTTTCAGCTTCTTCAGCTCCAAGCTTAAGTTTGGAAACATCCACGAACTCTTTGACAAACACACCGCTAACATATTTGCAGGTCTTTTCAACGGCATCATACCGCAACATTTTCTTCATGCTGATATGGCCGTCGCGAGGCCAAGAACTAGCTGTAAAATAGGTACTTTGTAGGTTAAAATAAATACTTTATCTTATTTCATGATGAGTTATGACCTATGTTTTTTTAAAAAAAATCAAATAACATGAATAAATCATCCTAATGAATTTTTTATGAAAAGACCAACAATGACTGAATTTATGGTGATTGCTAGAAAATATAGTATTTTCTTATATATTTGAAATATTCAAATAGCGAAATCAAGTATTTGAAACTCCATAATAGGTACTTTGTACGTCAAAATAGTATTTACTCTTATTCCATGATAATTGAGAAATAATATTTTTTAAAAATTATATTTTAGATGGAGAAGACACGTGTAAATTTTTTGGATAAAATGATATATTTATTTAGATAATAAAAGGGAAAATTGAAAATTTGGGTTTGTAAGGAGTTAAAACTAAAAGTACAGCATTGTCAGGTACTGATTTCTAAAAAATTGTGGTTAGGTACTGAATCTTAGTTCAAATATTGACAAATGTATTTTTCTGAAATTTACCATAAGAAGAATCCCAAAGTTCTCAAGTAGCATCCGCATCGCCAACCCTGCCACAACGGAGACCAATCCAGCCTAACAAATACATCGCAGCATCCTATTTCAGCTTTCAAGAAAATTGAACAACAAACCTCTAATGTATATACTTTTATCCTTGGAAATAAAAGAAATTTTACCATGAATTTAAAACTCACTTAGGAAATAAAATAATTTTTACCAATTTCTTTCTGTTATCCAAATTAAGTACCGCGGAGGCGGCAACATCGGCGGAGGAAGCCAAAGTGACGGCTACATCGTCAGTGGTACTCTGCAGCAAGAGACCCAATAAATTACAAGCTATTTAAGTTTTTCAAAATATTTAATTTAAGATTTTAAATACCTCTTGAGTTCCATATTTCTTCAACCGCATGGTAACCGAAACACTTAACCGCGGAATACAAATCTCCGATTTCTACATCGCCCAACACAACTTTTCCTCGAAATCATTTTTCGATGTTGGTAGTTGCGCTTTGTATCAAAGATATTATAACTTCGCCTCATACAAGTTCGAGTCGAATTTGTTTAAAAGCTTCGACTCGGCTACCAGCTCCGCCCAAAGCGGTTTAGCCTTGAACTCCTCTCTGGAATTCTTGACCATCATCATTGCAACAAAAGACCTGTGTATTTTATTCTCTTCATTACCACGTCTACCCACATGGACTCCTATGACAACATGATTTAAAATAATTGACAACACTTGAAGAAAAACAAATCCAGCTTTAGTCTTATAATACTTGTAAGAAAACATATTACCCCAAACAATTTAAGCACATAATTGTCCACTCACTCCTCAATCACGTTACTATATATGTGATCAAAACCATCTTCTAAGTATTTCATGGTTATGTTCAAAACATATATAAAATCTTTTTCGGATTTTGGTAAAGGCTCCCCACGCAAAATGTAGTTAGTAGCAGAAACCTTCCTCTCCAATTCGAGTTTGCACACGAGTTCTGACTCACGAACTAGGAGGGTCCATAGGAGGTCTTTCTCAGCTTCTTCAGCTCCTAGCTTAAGTTTGGAAACATCCACGAGCTCTTTGGCAAACACAACTGATATGAATCTGGTCGGGCATGACGTGCTAAATCTTGTGATTCGAATATCCAAAGAATTTGGCATGCGTAGTAATGAAGTTGGAAGACATTTCAATGTTATTCAAGTGCTAAATTATGAAGAAGATGTCGAATCAAGACTACGGACCTGAGAGCTTCGCGCTAGGGCGGTAAAACTTTGTGCCCGACCGCGTTCCTGGCCCCCGAGCGGTAAAATGTCGCGCCCGATCGCCACATTCACTGTCCAAGCGGAGAATTCCAGAACACTCAGCGCCCGAGCGCGCCTTGACCAGAAGATCTCGCGCTCGAGCGATAGAATCTCGCACCCGAGCATGCCCATCTGCAAGACTAGTCCTAGTTACCTAATTTAGAGTTCAAATTATTTAGGTAACTAGATTTTGCAATCTTTTAGGTTTGTAAATAATATATACACGAATTTTGATGATTGTAAACAATCATTATTGAGTTTTAATTATATTGATTGAGTTTTTCTCTCAATTTCAAAGCTTGGCTTTGTATACACCTTGGTGCGTTTCTCAAATTAAACTTATCAAAGTTTATAACTTTGTAGCGTTTGTCATTGTTCTTTACTCGGATTGTCAAAGACGAGTTCTTTGAAGGTTCGCTTGAGATCAATTGTTTATCTCGTTAATATTTGTTTCTAAATTCTTTATAATTTAGAGGTAAATATTACAACCTTACTTGTGTCAAAAAGATCGAGAAAACACAACTGTTTCTTTGTTCATCGAATCGAGGGCATGACTCCGTTTTGAGCGTGTTTGCTTTCGTGGTCGAAGAATTCGCATCATTTGCTATCAGAGCTTTTGGTTCCCTTTGATTCAAGTAAGTTTATTATTTTTTATTATCATATCTGTGTTTATCATTCGTTTGCTATCAGATTTGTTTTATCATTTCGTTCTTCGTATTTCGTGACTCTTGCGATTCTCGAAATTTCTGAGTCGTGACTATTTTTTTCATTTTTTTTTAGTTTGCACAATCATCCTTGTGCAAATAAAAAAAATACAAAAATTTCGAAAATTGGCCTTAAATTGGTTTTGCTATTTTGTTCTATTCTTTTGTGGGAGCCATATTCAAGTATCTCACAATCAAAAAGAAATTTATGCTATTATTTAGCATTGAGTCTTGTTCTTATCTCTATTGTGAGTCTTATTCAAGTGACTCTCACAATCAAAAAATAATAATTCAAATTTCTTGTTTTACGCAGTCCGTGTAAGTCGATCTTCAAGTGTCGTGAAGTTTGAACTTGTGAGTTTGATGCACACAAACTACAAAGCCTGAGAGCATATCCTACGAGAGAATTCTCAAAATCGAGTGAAATACTTGAGGGCGAGCGTTCATTTCTTGAAGTAACGTGCGATGTTTTGTAGTGAGAACCAAAAAAAGAAAAAGAAAAAGAAAAGAGAGTCGAGTGAATTTTCATTGGAGTGACTAGTGAGGATTCGTGGTGAGGAAACTTGATCTTTTATTGTTTTATACTAACATTTTCTTGCAGGTATAATGTTTGACGATAGTCAATTTTAGACAATGTTAGGAGAGTTGGATAGAATATGGGAGAAGGAGTTTAAGCCCTTACATGAAATGTATAGGCGGTGCGAGGAAGAAGTTGGGATGTATGTTAGGCCAAATGATAAGGATAGGAGACATAGAAGATTTGGAGGGAATAGAGCGTTGCATTTGGATCGTGATGATGATAGGCGATGTGAGGAGAATAGAAGAGTAGGCAGAAGAGGTGAGCGTGATATGCATAGGGCGTCGTTGGCATCCACGTGCAGGACGAGCTTGGAAGAGAAAATCATTGCTAGGCCAATGAAGGAGTTGAGACGTGAAATTCCCAAATATGAATATCAAGGTACATTTAAGAACTCAAATTCTAGTACTTGTGATATTATATGTTGTTGGTGTTTAGCAGTTGGGCATGATATCAGCCAATGTCCACGTGAGGAGGTGGCAGTAGTAGAGTTATCCGTTGAGATTGAATCTCAAATTGGAGTTGAGATTGTAGTTGAGTCTGAACTTGGAGATGAGGTTGTAGTGGAGCCTGAATCTGAATTGGAGGTTGTGAAAGTTGTTTATGATATTGTTGATGATAGTATTCCAATAGTTGACAAGTCGAATGATGTTGGACGATACACAATGGAGGCTGAATCATTAGGTGGAAAAGAAGTGTCTCATTTGTCTACTATGGAGGAGGAGAATAGGAAAGAAGAAACTTTGTTGCAACATATTTCTTTTGAACAATTGAAATTTATTGAAATGAGTGGAAAAAATGTGATATGGTCGAAAGAAATAGATAATAAAAGAGTGAGATGGCCATGAAAAGAAAAAAAAGGTGAAAGAAAAAGAAAAAGAAAGGAGGCCAAAGAAAAGAAAAAGAAAAATAATTTGAAGGCCCTAAAGAGCGAGGTTGAGAGTTGCTTATTCTTGCATAAACCCTTTCATGTATCTTTGTACAAAGTGGTTTATTCTCATTGTGATGATATAATTGGTTTAATCCCGAACATTGTTATTTCTCATTTGCAGGATTTTGATGGGATGATCCATGTGACGTTGAGAGCAATCATCGTGAGGTAAGCGTAGTTGTCACCGCAAAAACTATGAAGTATGAATTTCTTTTAACAACGGTTTTAACAAAAATCGTTGTCGTAGCCTAAAAAAACCGCTCATAGACAACAGTTTTTTAAAAATCCGTTGTCTTTGATGTGTCTACGACAACGTTTTTTCGTTTTTAAAAATCGTTGTCTATTAGCGGATTTTTTTGTGCTACGACAACGGTTTTCGCAAAACGTTGTCTATATGTGTTTTTGTCAAGGGTCAAAGACAACGGTTTGTTTAAACCGTTGTCTTTGAGCTGGTTTTTTTAGAATTACGACAACAGTTTTTGTAAAACATTGTCTTTTCTTATTGTTTTATATGGTAAAAGACTATGGTTTTACAAAAACCTTTGTCTTCGAATTTTTTTAAAAAAAATTTATAGTTAATTAACGATGATTTTGCTTAAAATGTCGCTATATTTAGCGACTTTTTTTTATTAAAACCGTCGCAATTTTTTAAATAGTGACGGTTTTGCTTAAACTGTCGCTATATTTAGCGAAGGTTTTATTAAATACGTTGCAATTTTTTAAATAGCGACGGTTTAAACAAAAATCGTCGCTATATTTGTCACGCCCCGAGCCCAGGCCCGCGCCTGCGTTACTGCACAATGGACCTCTATTGAAACTACTTCGTTTCGTCATCGCTTGAGGAAAATGATTAATTCAAGTTGCTATAGAAGTCCATTATGAGCCATTATAAACTCATTTTAAATCTTTGATTTTTAGGATTTGGGACAAGGTATCACAATATTTACCGACGGTTTTGCTAACATATTTGCGGGTCTTTTCAACGACATCATCCAACAACATTTTCTCCATGCCGATATGGCCATTGCAAGGCCAAGAACTAGCTTCAAATAAGTTGATATTCTCTAGTGTTTTAATCAGTGGTGCACTTGTAGGGTGTGTGAAGGAGGAGATGCCGAAATGACGGTAGCCCCGAACAATGAAGATATGGAGGCGGACGACGATGGAGGACGATAGAGGACGGAGATTGAGAGAGAAAAGAGCTCGATCCAATATTTATTGGTTTATGTTCAAAAAAATTTATTTATTGGTTTTTTATCCCCAAAGATATATGGAATTTATTCCTTTATGTTAAAGCATTAGTTTATGTTACAAACCACATACGTGACATACATTTATGAATGCATGAGAAAATACAATATATATATTAATTATAAATATATATTAATTAAAGATACAGTAAAGGGTATGTAAATGTTGGATCTCGGTTTTCTACACGCCCAAACGCAGCGGAAGTTTTAAAATTTTTATTTTATTTTGACAATCAAAATATATTTGATAGGGCGTTCGTATGGTTTTTAATAAAACATTCATAGGATGTTTAGAAAATTATACCTTTGGTGAATTAATCACACGACTCCAACTATTCCGGATTTAGCGGAGATAGCTCTTGATGAAATCCCTACGAAATTTCTTCAGGGACTCCTTTCTTCTAATCAGGTCCACGACTAGATGGTTTGATCCTCTTCTAATTTGTACTAGAAAAAGTAGAAGAGATTTTACGTAGGAGATTGAAATTTGAGAGGCGACTCAAACTTCTTTCTCAAGAGAGGTTGCCGAATTTTTTTTCTTTTGGAAGAGTGATTCTCGAAAATATGGTGGTAGGAGGCTAGGGTTTTGACTTCTCAAACCACTTTTATAATCAACCCATGATCTAATTATCATAGCATAATAATTGGGCCCTTTAATTAACATTAATGGGCTTGATTAATTAATTGGATTAGTCCAACTAATTAAATCAATTAATCAAGGTCCGTTAATAACTTTAATTATTTAATATGTTAAACTTGTACTCTTACAAGCCCATTAAATATATTAACCACCATATTTAATTTATTAATTAATAAGCTCAACATTTGAGTTTAATAAATTAAATCATTTATAAATTCAACATTTGAATTTATTATTCAAATTATAAATTCAACTCCTTGAATTTATATCACATCCAAAATTTAATATTTAATAAACCCAACATTTGAGTTCAATAAATTTAAATTCTCAAATTTTATAAATTTAACTCCTTGAATTTATTCTCTCAACGAGAACAAACGATCCAGTACTCGTGTGACCCTCAATGGTTCAGGGATACAGCTAGCCGTGGGTTCACAACTCTTTGTGATTCAGGACATAATTCCTTATTCGGGCTTACCCTAGTTAGCCCCATTCTTTTCATCAACATCTTGATAAAGAATGTCAGAACTCATTTCTGATTGCACCCATCGGATCATGGTAAGAGCATCTAGTAGCATCGCCCCATGATCCCCTAGGTATCACTGATAGTGCCTGCAATAACCAGTCGATTATGATTAATATACAGTACGGTCCCTTCATCTCATATATCCCGATCGAATCTGCAACCATTGGTTCATCGAGGGTTGCATATTAATTCGATAACTATGTGATAACTATAAATAGTGGCATCGCATGTACCGTTCGAGAACTCCTTCTCTAACGTACATATCATATTTTGGCCAGATATTCCACGCAATATAATTTCATCAGATCACATAGGATATCCACACCCGCAGGTGAGCGGTGAATCACCGACTACAATGCACTGGCTCCTATATGTTTCGCAACTGTACCCAACCTCGCCACCTGATGACTCTCATGGAGCCAGTAAACGAGTCAAAGCACAGCCCTAGCATATAGAGCCTCAGTGTTGTCCCGGGTTGTAAGGACTAATGGTGTACAATCATAACCACGGACTTATCCTCTCGATGAATGATAACCACTTGGAAAGTCCGAGGGAGGGTTGTTCGGTATAATCATCATATGACTACCCATCTGCATGTTTGGACATCTCTATGCCCTTACCAAGAAACGCAGTACACGACATCACAGATGCTAGTCTCGAGCTCAAGCGACCTTTATCCATGTTTCAGGCGGCTGAATCGACTAGGAACGAATTTAGATCATACAGTGTTTACAAACGAGTTTCAACATCGAATTACGATTCATTTGTATTAAAGTATAATCAAGGTCTTTATCTATGTTTGATAACATGGGTATACAGATAAAGAAATTACAAACCATGAAATAATGAATTATATTAAAATAAAGATTGTTAATTACAACTGAGTCAATAAAATCCCTAGCCAACAGTTGGCTTGCAGGGCATCTACTCTAACAGTAAATATTTAACACCAGTCTGGGTAAATGACCTAAAATCCATGGGTAAAAACAGAAAATCATACTCCAAAGTGTGTAACCATCCACAAACTTTAGTACATGATCCCTTCTGGAAAATGATATATTCAAAATTCAAATAAAGAGGGCTCATAAATGCTGCAATGCGTTTGGGAAAGTGTTCTAAATGATTATAATTTGTGTTTTTTAAGTAAATGATTAGAATATTTAATGCAATGCTTTGCTATGCATGGATATTTAAACATGTTTGTAAATCATTAAATTCGGACAGAGACACAAAGGGTAAAAAGATTTCCATTTATTTATTTATTTATTTTTTTTGGGAACACCGGAAAAGACTTCCAAGACAATAAAAAGGCATTTCAAAAATGACATAAAAACAGTGAGTTTGGAATTCAAACTGCAGATATATCACATGAATATATATTGGCCTCGAACCAATTGAAGTTCCGTTCCATTAGCACAAGACCTCATGAAGTGTATCTCCATTCTCCAATTAAGTTGGCACACTTCTTTGACAAGATCTTCCTTCCTTTTTTTTTTGGTAACATTCTACTTACTTTCAAGGCAAAAAAAATTTCAAAAATCACATAAAGACAATGATACTCCCAATAAAAATGACTTTTCGCAGTGCGCTTGAACAATTGAAAGTCAGAGGTTATCGATAACGCATAATGCACGTCGCGAAAAGTAACATCGACAGAGCGCCACGAAAACTAACACAGACGTCGTGGTATGTTGATATCACTACTACTACAAATATTTATATTTAATTTATTTTATTATAGTAGACCTATACAAATTATATGTGGTCCAAGCAGTAAATTTTGAACCCAAAAATCAGTGTCATAGGGCATTGAACGGACAAACATACATGGACTTGATTGCTTGCCATACTAAATCGTTTAACTCAACTTTCGAACCTCATTCGTCTTATATATGGCATGCACCTCATCACCCAACACAAAATTTATATATAAATAAACAAAATAACAAAATGAAATCTGGAAACTAATGATATATATCGTATATCTTATATCTAGCAGCTAGTTGTCCGAATCCAATCATGGCTATCGTGACATATCTGACGAAAACATCAAGTATATATTATAAGTATAATTAAATGTTTATTATATCTTATAAGAGCAAATGCATTGGAGTTCAATTGATGATGTTATAACATAAAATTAGTGTTAAAACCAATGTGATATAGTGTTATAACACCATGTATTTGACACCTGTGTACCGCCATTCAATTCCTTTAACGCATTAAATTTTTTTTTTTAAAAAAAAATTTCAAACTGGGGCGTGTAAACACACGACAAATACACCCACTTGTGCGTACATTGCAAACGCAAGAAAAGTGAGTGCAAAGTTGGAAACAAGAACGGCCCCCCTCCCCATGTTATTCTATCTTTTTTTAAAATATTTTTTATAAATGGAACGGGCCACCTCCCCATACTATCCTATCTTTTTTTAAAAAAATATTTTTTATAAAAACAATCAATTTCTGTGTTGTTTTTTTATTTTATGCAAGTGTGTTTTTTTATATGTTGTACTCCTTCATTGAAAATTTATAACAATATTTTGATTTTAAATAAAATATTTTGATTTTAAATAAATGACAGTCATAATATAAGATAAAATTATTTTACGTAATATAGATAAAATTATTTTACGTAATATATATATTTAAAAATAATATTATTATTTATTTTAAGTAATAGTCATTTACATTGTGTAAATAAATGAAATTATATTTATTTAATATAAAATAATAATAATGATAAATGAGTGGACAGCGAGACCGAAAAATAATGAGTGTTAATGTTTAAATGAATGTGAGAGAATGAAGATGTTAATATAATGTGTATGTGGCATGTGGACCTCATACTTTTTGATGAGTTGGTGGGTGTTATATAACCACCAATGCGGGTGCCCTAAGATGTGGACATTATTTTTTATTTTTTCCTCAAATATTTGTTCTTGCCCTCCTGAAATTTTGCTCCAAACCCCACAATTTTTTGGCTCCGTCCCTGCTTATAAATCATACAAATGATGAATCACTTACAAATGATATTATATTATACATAAAATACATGCGAATTAATTAAAGGCTTGTCAGTGTATAGGGTAGATTGGAGTCGCATTATTAAATATGGTATATCCCCGATACTTGCAATGAGGCCCAAAATCATCAATGTCTCCGGCTTCTTGTAATCTGTTTTCATAATCTTAACAATGAATGAATGGTAGGTTAGACAAAATCTCTTTTCAACATGAAATATAATTGTAGGAATTTAGTAGTAATCATTTTTTCTATATATAATAAAAATTATACGTACATATAAGAAATGGGAAAAAAGTGACTCCAATTCACAAAAAGACCTTAGATAATTAAATAACATTTAAACTTACTTTTACTTGAGATTTTACGTGGTGCACTTCCATACATAGGCCAAATTCATCGAAAACTTATAAATTTATGAGTATCGTTCATATTTATTAATGTTGGCGTCATTATCTACAAAAAGAGAATGCATCATAAATGTTAAAGAGAACTGACACTCCATGCTTCTGCATGCCTATGAGCATTTCTGAATCTTTATTAGCATCTCTCAAAAGTTCTATCATATCAAGTTGATCTGCAGACGCTTAAATCATATAAGATCGATTTAAGATCACTTTGTGCACTTGTTTTATTCTCACATATCTTGGGTATATTTGAGCTGATTTGAGAGGTGAGAAACTTGTAATTGTCAGAAAACATATTTCTGAACAGATCGAAATTGTCGATTTGATAAAATTTGCGTACCGATAAAAATAAAATCATACGATTAAAAATACCCAGAAAAATTTCATTTTTGAAATATACACTTAAAAACACCTTATTTAATTAATAAAAATTAATCATGTAATTAAAATAATTTTTCTGAAAATTCTCCGGTCTCCGTTCCTCGTTCGAGCGTGAAATGCACTTAGAAACTCTAATACATGACCCTTTTAAAATTTCAGGAATTAAATCCTATCATGCATGAATTATGCATAAATTGCATATAAATAATTAAACATATAAAAAAAATAAAAATACTAGATTGCATGCACTTAGGTTACGCGAATTAAATTTCTGGACCTTACAGCCATATTACAGAGATATATCTTTATTACAGATATACTCTCCCTTGCTCTTATTTCCTTCATTATCTTGATAGCAGATCCGGCGGAGCACCGGACCCGGCTCGTCCATTTCACCCGGATCGCATCAATACGTTTTATGTTTTTATGATTTTGTGTGTAGATGCATGCAAGACTTGGGTTTTGAGTTTATTTGCTGGTTTCATTTCAAGATGGAGTTTTTGTGGAAAATAATAGATGGGCTTGAAATCTTTTAGATATCCATATAGTTTATTTTTCGTTCATGTCACCTAAAGTGGGTACATATTTTATTGCCATTCAATAGTTTTTATTATAGTTATTTGGTTATATCTGGTGAAATATTTTCAAGATCGTATGATCCTGTCAAAGTATCCCTTGGGGTACGTCAATTGAACAAGACGTATGTCTTGCCTGGCATCTTGCATCATCTAGGCTCCACAATACCCATGTGCCTGATTGTGCATTGCACTTCTAATGTCTCATGATGAAAGGTACTTCGATTGTTCATATGCTATAACATAGTTGTAAAAAGCGCTCGCCTCGCTCGCTTAAGCGCAAGGCGAGGCGAGGCGAGGAGGATGCGCTTCTAAATGACTCGAGCTCGAGCTTACGAGCCACCTAAACGAGCTGAGCTCGAGCTTGAGCTCACGAGCCTATTATCGAACATGTTTGCGAGCTCACGAGCCGAATATCCTTAGGCTTGAGCTTGGTTTGATTAAATTTTCGAGCTCAAAATCGAGCTTGATCTTGGTTTGAAATGATTAATAAACAAACTCAAACGAGCTTTTTATCGAGCCGAGCTTCGAATAGCTCGCGAACGGTTTGGTTCATTTACATCCCTACTCTCAATCACTACAAAAAAACAGTTGGAATAGCGACGGTTTTTAGAAAACCGTTGCTATTATAGCGACGATTTTTAATAAACCGTCGCACATGTAGCGACGACTTATGCAAAACCGTCGCCTTTTCATTTAGCGACGGTTTTTGATAAACCGTCGCTATTTTAGCGACAGGTGTTGACTAACCGTCGCTCATATAGCAACGGTTTTGGATACACCGTCGCTACAGTAGCGACGGTGTTTCATTAAACCGTCGTCCACAATTTAAAGCAATGGTTTATTAAAAACGAACGGTCGCTATTATAGCGACGGTTTTAGAATAACCGTCGCTATATTAGCGACTGTTTATCAAAAACTGTCGCTATTTTGTGCGACGGATTTTTTAAAAACCGTCGCCGATCTAGATCTAGATCGGCGACGGTTTGTCAAAATCCGTAGCTACAAGCGACGGTTAACTCAACACTGTCGCTACGAGCGACGGTTCTATAAATAAATGTCGCTATGATTCTTTATATACCGAAGTTCGCGTACATTTCCTTCAGCGATTTTCGCCTTTGCCATTTTTTAACTTTGTAGTGAAACTCTATCGATTTTTTTAATTTTTACTAACATATTTTTGTATTAATTTCGTAGATTTGCTCGTCGGTGAGATCTTCCAGCGTTACATAGATCTGCATATCTTCGCGCAAATCAGGTTTTTAAAACGTTTTTTTTAACAGAAAATTTAATTTTAATTTTTCCGGTATATTGTATTTATGAAATTTTATGTAGTATTTTGATTAATTTTAATTTGTTCTTTATAGAAAACCGTCTTTTCATTATTAAGCTACGGTTCTTTCAAAAACGTTGCTTACTATAGCGACGGTTTTTTCAGAAACCGTCGCTTAGTATAGCGACGGTTTTTGAAACACCTTCGCTTTCATTCAGTGACGGTTGTGTTAAACCGTCACTTAATATTAGCGACGGTATGGTTATAACCGTCGCTTAGATTAACGACGGTGTATTTGTAAACCGTCGCTAAAGTAGCGACGGTCTTGGTCAATAAAATCGTCGCTAATGGCGACGGTGTTTGAGAAACCGTCGCTAATAGATAGCGACGCGACTTCCTGTTACGGACTTCCAAACCCTAACCCTAAACCGTCGCCTAACCCTAACCCTAAACCGTCGCTACCCCTTTTTTTTTGTAGTGAATTTTCTTAACATTATGTCATCCACTTATCTAATCTTATGTTCTGTGTATTTTTTGTTCACTTTGTGTATTGAGTTATTTACGACTTTAATTCCTTTTAGTTGCTCATATCACATAGTTTGATTGGAAAATTATTTAAAGCTGCTAACCGTTTATGAATTTAATTCCTTTTGGTTGCTCGAATCACATACTTTGATTGGAAAATTATTTCAAGATGCTAACACAATTTGATTTGCAAAATCTATTAATATTTTTTGATAAGTTTATTCATATCCTCTAAACTTATTTTTGATCAAACAGTGATAATATACAAATATGGTCAACAACGATAAAAAAAAAATTTACACATTAAAGTATTATAATTAACAATTCAAATTAATAGGGGTTCAAAGTAGGTTTCGTTTGAAGTCAAACCTTTTTTAAGTCCTTCCTTTTTGGCCTAGTATCGGGCAGAGTCACAAATATTTATTGTTTTTTCCTTTACACGATCACCGATAGTTCTCATGTTAGCAACAATAAAGGATTGAACAATGGTGGTTTTCTCTGTTTTTCACCGAATTATCACCAATCTCATCGATTTCATCACTACTTTCGGAATCATGATCCTCAATTACACTAGCTTTCACATTAGGTATTGCATTCGTCAAAATAAATTTAATTAAATTGATCACGCTCATCACATTATATATTCTCAAAATTATCTCATACAGCTTCACTGTTTTAGTTTTCCCTATGTGCAACTTTAGACTTTAGCAATTCATTAACACCTACACTTTTTCATTATCTATAAGTTTTCTCATCACCAACTCCTCAAAAACTACATTTTTTCCCTTATTCAATTCGTCATCACCTAAATATTCTCCTTTTTTCACTAAATTATCAACATGAATATTCACCAACGCATCAACAAAATAATTAAAATAATCACCTTCATCATGTCGTAAATTAAGGTCCTTTGCTTCAGCTTTCTCGTCGACCCTATCAACATCCTCATCAGAATTCAAATAATTCTCAACAACAAAAACAACATTTCCTTTAATGTCTGCACTACAAGAAAAAAGCTAAACGACAACGGATAAAATCCGTTGTCGTAGACACTGTTACAACTGTTGTAATTGGCAGTGTTGTTGAAAGTGTGTTCTACGACAACGGTTTTTAACTGTTGTAGAAACTCAGATTAGCGACGGTTTCCGAAATTAGCGACCGTTTATACCGTCGCTAAGTCGCGACGAATAACAACTAATCGTCGCTAAAATTGGCGACTGTTTTCTATATTCCGTCGCAAAATAGCAACAGTCTAAATTTACCGTCGCGAATATGAGCGACGGAATAAGCTATACCGTCGTTTAAAAAGCGAAAGTTAAGATAAATACCGTCGCTAATTAGCGACGAGATTATTAACAACATCGTCGCTAATTAGCGACGGTTAGAGCTCAATCCGTCGCTACGTTTTAAATGCATTAAAAAAAATTATTTTTATATTTAGACGAATTTGAAAAAAACAACTTTTAAAATATTTTTAAGCTAATAATCATAACTAACAGATAGAAATTTAACAAAAATGAAATAAAAACAAACAGAAAGAAATTTAACTTAAACATAAATCGTGAAAAAAAAAATTACAAATAAATCGAAACTAAAAGCCTACAAGAGAGAAAAGGTATGTTAGAAATGGGAGGGGTGAAGAAACTGGACCGAAAACGAGAGTATATATAGAAAAATGTGCGACGGTCGTTCAAAGTTCGTCGCTATTTTGAATCGGCGACAGTTTACACCTGTCGCTATTTGCGACGGTTATCAATAACTGTCGCCAAAAAGCGACAGTGTTTCACGAACCGTCGCTATTTACGACGGTTTAAGAATAACCGTTACTATTTTTAAATCGGCGACGGTTTATGAACACCGTCGCTAAATTAAATCGGCGACCGAAGGAGCAAAACCGTCGCAAAAGTTCAAATAAAGCGACGGTTTTTGCCAAAAACCGTCGCTATTTTTAACAACGGCTCCCTAAAACCGTTGTCATTTCTAAAAAAAACACACTAATCCACAACGGTTTTCGTGAACCGTTGTCGTTTCTCCAAAAAAACACTCTAATCCACAACGGTTCACGAAAACCGTTGTCGTTTCTCTAAATAAACACGCTAATCCTCAACGGTTTTTGAAAACCGTTGTCATTTGTCCAAAAAAACACGTTAATCCACATCGGTTTTTGAAAACCGTTGTCTTTTGTAAAAAAAAACACGCTAATAGACAACGGTCCTAAAAACCGTTGTCGTTGACCCCAAAAACACGCTAAAAGACAACGGTTTTGAAAAACCGTTGTCTTTTAGCGTGTTTTTGGGGGTAGACGACAACGGTTTTTAGAAAACCGTTGTCGTTTGCTGCTTTTTAGCAACGGTTTTCACTAAAACCGTTGTTAAAAAGCAAAAGACAACGGTTTTTTGAAAAAACCGTTGTCTTTTGAATGTGGTTGAATGCATATTTTGTAGTAGTGCTGCTACAACTTCTGTCTCTAACAGGATATCTTCTTTCTCAAAAAAAGCTTATTCCAGGCTCCAGATCTTGAACTTACACGTCGAAATTCAACACAAATTCGTTTAAACATTTTAATCTACTTCATTTGTTCTTTCACAAATTTTTGAGTTTACAAGCCTCAGAACTACCTTTTCCATGCTTCAAAACCTGTCGCACAAACTACAACATTATGTAATTAATGAAGTCTAGATTTTTTATTTTAAAAAAGTAAAATAAAATATGTAAGATACTTGATTTACCTTCTTATCCAACAACAATTCCTCCTCACAAAAAGGTGATATTGACAAAACTTGTTCCAAAAAATAAAACAAAATATTCATTCTCAATGAAATAATAAATTTTGCCAACAAATTCAAGAACAGTAGCCTAAAATTGGGGATAAACAAATGAAAACCACGAAATAAAGGCGAATGTATAAATTTACAAGGCAAAAACTTGTGTGAGACGGTCTCACGGATAGTATTTTGTGAGACGAATCTCTTATTTGGGTCATCCATGAAGAAATATTACTTTTTATACTAAGAGTATTACTTTTCATTATATTACTTTTTATACTAAGAGTATTACTTTTCATTGTGAATATCGGTAGGGTTGATCCGTCTCACATATAAAGATTCGTGAGATCGTCTCACAACAGATCTACTCAATTTACAAATACTATTGAAGCATTTCGAATAAATACTCTTTTAAGACAATAGAAAAATTAATAAGTAAAGTTTTATCAAATTAAAGAACAAAACCCTACAATTTGGGGTTAAACGCATTAAACTCAAGAATTGTAACAAAAAATTACGAACTCAAGAATATTCATTCAAAAATTTCGAAAAAATAATCAAATAAAACAAATAAAAAATGTAAACAAGAAAATTAGCAATACAATCGACACCAAAATCCTAAAAATTGAGGAAAAATGAGACACAATCGAGATTTCAAAAATGGGGACAAACAATCAACACCAAAACACTCAACTCTTAGTCACTTGCAAAAATTACATTTTGGTCTATTTATAAAATGGAATCATTTTTCGAAAAAAAAATACGAACAAATTTTGAATTTCTTTCCATTCCTTCTTCTTCACTTTCGACGATTTCGAGTCTTCAGTAGCGCCTGCCACTTCCTTCACTTTGGAAGATCATTTTCTTCGACTCGCTATCGTCGATAGCGTCTGTATTATCAAGCTTGTCGATGGAGATTAATGTTTTCTCTCGTCCAAGATGAAGTCGTTTGAAAAAATAACTAATTCACAATAATCTTCCTTTTTATTGATTAATGAAATATTAGAATAAAGTGTTGAAAATTAATATTTAAAATGTGTATGTTGAATATTTGAATGTTGAATATTTGAATGTTGAAAATAAGAGTTGTAAATATTGAAAATTAGTGTGTGATGATGTAGGTAATGATGATTTTATTTTTGGATTATTTATAAAGATTTTCTATAAATAGATCTCTCATTTGTGAAGAAAATCACAATTGAGTTGAGAGAAAAATATTATTAAGGGTGTCGTGTGATAATTTTGAGAGTTTGAGATTTTTACTTTTTACCGTAAATTTTTACTTTTTCACAACACGTTATCAGCACGAAGCTCTAAAAGTCCTCCATATTTTTCCAAGCTCCAAAACAGAAGAAAAAAGTAACAAAAGTAATAATATTTATTTTATTGTTTATTTGTTTATTGTTTATATATTTAATATATAATATAATGTTATTATAAATAATAAAAATAAATTTTTCAAAAAACTTGTTATAAATCTTGAGAGGATATTAAGACGACATCCCACATTCCCGGTAAGGGATACGACAAGTATAAAAGCCTATAAGATTTTTAAACAAAATATCTTATGACACTTCATTATAATATTGTGATATGATATACATAATTATTTAAAACATTACTAATATTATATACACCATATTATTACCATAAAATTATACAAATACATACATTTATTTTCTTGTACACCAACAGTCATAAACGGTAACAAAACGGCGAGTTTTGCCCTATAAATATGATCTCACAAACATATTCAATCACTCCAACTTTCTCTTCTTCTCTAAAATTATTCTTCATCAAATTTTTGAAGAAAAAAGAAGATGGCTTTCACAAAATTATTTTTAATTATTTTGGTTATAATACTCACGAATCTTGTACATATAGGAGAATATCCTCATCGTGTGTTTTATTTATTTTTACGAATGCTTGTATTTGTTGTTTATCTATTACTTTGTATTGCAATATTCATTAACTAATAAAATTCATAATAATTTTTTTAGTACCACCATGTCAAACTTGGCAAAGCTCGAATTCATTGCTCTTGATATTACGGGAAAAAATTATATGCCATGAACTCTCGATGTAGAAATGCATCATGAGTCATTAGGTCTAAATGAGACTATAAAAGAAAATGGCATATGCACATCACAAGAAAAGGCAAGAGCCATGATATTTTTGCGTCGACATCTCGAAGAGGGATTAAAATGTGAATATCTGATTGAAAAAGATCACATGTGTCACGCCCCGAGACCGGGGTTAGTCGACACCGGCGTTATTCAACAATCACATAATTGCTAAACAACAAGCCTCGTAGTACAGTATAAACCAAAACCAGTTTATATCATAACTATACCATAAAAATGGAATCGTCTTTACAATAATAACTCTGAAAACGGTAAAAATCTGCGGAAGCGTTCACAACTAGAATTAAAAACTCACAAGAACATATTCTTAATTCAATTTCTTCATGCGTCCACTATCAGCCCAAAAACTGATGTCTGATTCTTCTTTTTCTATTTCTTCTTCTGATTTATCTGGGAGGGTAGAGTAAGGTATGAGTATTTGGGGAATACTCAGTAAATGGGGGAATTATCGAACACCACATAAAAATTTCATATTTTCGAAAATAACATACATTTACAGCATGCTTTTCATAATTTTTAACACTGCAATTTTTCACCTTTCATGGTTCACTGACGTCAGTCCCTAAGTTTTAATCCTCTAAGGAGGCGCGGCCGTAAAACAGTTCTATCCCACTGTTAAGGGCCATATGTTGGAATTCCACCCATTTTCAGAGAATCCTCACAGTGTCCTCACAAAAACGTAACAAGATTTTAAAAAACGTAGACGGTGTTCGACCGCATTTTTTTTTCTTTAAAAAGAAAAACACATAACCCAAAATTTTAAAAATTTAAAATTTTCCCACTTACCTTAAACCTGGAAGAAATCATGAAGAATTCGAAACTATAGAAGAATCATGCAACCGACACTTCGAAAACGCAACAGCACATCGGCCGGAAAATCTGCAATCTTGAAAAATACATTGTGCCTTATTGAACCGTTGGATCGGGCTCCAACTTTTACAGTACGTCCAAAATTATATCAAATAAATTATGAACGGTGGAGATCGGGTTTGAAAGTCTTTTTAACCTGTCTATGGATGAAAAACCGTAGGTATGCTGTTTCTCGCGTAGAATCTGAGCAGTTTTCTTGCAAAGGCTATAAACGAAAAAATAACCGTTGGATTTGGCCGAATTTTGGATATGTTATTCGAAACATATGGAAGCACATTCTGAACGGTGGAGATCGGATTCCGAGTACCCGAGAGAGAGAAACGAATTTTTGAACTTGGACATAATTTTGCTGACTCGTGCAGAATTTTCGGAGAGAATTTCGAAATTAATGAGATAAATTTCGAAAATTTGATGTATAAATGAGGTGTAAATTCTGAATGGGAGCTTCTCCTATTTATAGGAAGGTGGCTGCTATCTTGATCGTGTATTATCTTCGCGTTTGAACTTTGAATCAAACTTTAAATCTAGGATAATTATCATTCTTTATCCGTTATCTTGGATAATTTTTCGAAATCTAAATATCCATCCCTTGGATATTTCGAAATTTAGAGATCATATTATCCTCTGTTTAATCTCTATCCAGGTATATCAAATCTTAGATCTTTATCTGGTAAAAATCTTTCCAACTTTGAATTTTTATCTCCAACTTTATCTGCATATATCCAAATTCCTTATTAAATTCTTGGATTGTGATAGACTTATTTATTATCTCAAGTTCAAAATATATGCACAATATTATCTTAAATCTTGAGCTTCAAAAATATTGTACACGATATAATTATCCACCCAACTTTAGATAAACTGCAAATCTTACATCTCAAAAAAATAATGAGATAGATACTCAAATATTGAATAATCCTAGCACACTTAAATTACAAAAAAATATTATCACGATCACAAAATCTTGGGTTTTACAACATGGCTTTGTGGAAGGGATTAAAAGAAAGATTCGAACATATAAGGGAAGTTATACTTCCGACCGCCCGGGATGAATGGAATACGTTGAGATTCCAAGATTTTAAGAAAGTAAGTGATTACAACTCGGCGATGTATCGAATAATCTCGCAACTGAAATTTTGTGGGAATGAGATTACTGAATTGGAAATGCTTGAAAAAATATTTTCCACTTTTCACGCATCGAATATAACTATACAACAACAATATAGAGTGCGTGGATTTTCGAAATATTCTGAACTAATCGCCTGTCTCCTTGTGACGGAAAAGAATAATGAGTTTTTAATGAGAAATCATCAGGCACGACCCACTGGTTCAACGGCATTTCCTGAAGTAAATGTCGTAAGCAAAAATGAATTTAAACCTGGAAACCAAAATCAAAGTTATAGACAAGATTTTGGTCGAGGACAAAATCGAGGTCGTGGTCGTGGTCGTGGACGCGGCCGTGATTTTGAAAATAATCGAGTTAGTTATTTCTATAACTCATCTCAAAAGAGCGTCCCAAACCATCCACCGAAAAGGCATCAAGAGAATATGAGTGTTAATGAGAATCACTCAAAAAGATTTGAAAGTTCTTGTTTAAGATGTGGTACTCCAGGACATTGATCCCGTATTTGTCGAGCCCTTGAGCACCTTTGTAAACTTTATAAAGAATCAATAAAGGGAAAAGAAAAGGAGACCAACTTTATTGAACACAGTGAACCTTTGAGTGGTTCAACTCATTTTGATGCTGGAGATTTTCTAATTGATTTCTCAGATAATGATCAATTTGCTGGTGGAATAAATATGTAAAATATTTTATTTTTTCATGTACTCGTACGATAATATTTTATAGTGTGTTATATTGTATTGTATTTTATTGTCAGTAATTTTATTTCATTGCATATTTTTTTTGAAGTTCAAATATGGAAATTGCTATGAACCAAGCTGAAGTTTGCATACCTGATAGTGGTACAACGCACACTATCCTCCGAGATAAAAGATATTTCTTGGAACTAAAACCAACAAAAACAATGGTGAATACAATATCAGGTCCTGTAGACTTGATTAAAGGATGTGGTAAAGCACAATTTTTGTTACCTAATGGTACAAAATTTTTGATCAATGATACTTTATATTCACCACAATCGAAAAAAAATTTGTTGAGTTTTAATGATATATATTCCCATGGGTATGATACTCAAACAATGAATGAAGGGAATGAGAAATATATGTGTCTTACCACATATAAATCAGGAAAGAAATATGTGATTGAAAAACTACCAATGCTCCCTACTGGATTGCATTATACACATATACGTCCCATTGAATCAAACATGGTAATTGATAATTCTTCAATATTAACCAATTGGCATGATCGATTAGGACATCCTGGTTCAACAATGATGCGAAGAATTATAGAAAATACACATGGTCATCCATTGAAAGACCAGAAGATCTTTCAGAATAATAAGTTTCAATGTAAAGCATGTTCTCTTGGAAAACTTATTATAAGACCATCACCAGCCAAAATCCAAACTGAATCACCAATGTTTCTTGAACGTATTCAGGGTGATATTTGTGGACCAATCCATCCACCATGTGGACCATTCAGATACTTTATGGTATTGATTGATGCCTCCAGCAGATGGTCACATGTATGTTTATTGTCAACTCGAAATGTTGCATTTGCAAGATTACTTGCTCAAATAATAAAATTGAGGAATCAATTTCCCGATTATACAATCAAGAAAATTAGACTTGATAATGCTGGTGAATTTACTTCCCAGACTTTCAATGATTATTGTATGTCTATGGGAATCATTGTTGAGCATCCTGTTGCTCATGTACATACTCAAAATGGATTGGCTGAATCATTGATTAAACGTCTGCAAATGATTGCTAGACCAATGATTATGAAAACAAAGCTCCCTATTTCTATATGGGGACATGCAATTTTACATGCCGCTTCATTAATTCGCATCAGACCAAGTGCATATCATAAATACTCCCCATTGCAGCTTGCATTTGGTAAAGAACCAGACATTTCTCATTTGAGAATTTTTGGATGTATGGTGTATGTGCCTATTGCACCACCTCAACGAAAGAAAATGGGACCTCAAAGAAAGATTGGTATTTATATCGGTTATGATAGTTTATCAATCATTTGATATCTTGAACCTCAGACAGGCGACGTGTTCACAGCACGTTTCGCTGATTGTTATTTTAATGAGGAAATCTTCCCAATGTTAGGGGGAGACAAGAAACATACCGAAAAAGAAATTACATGGTATGTATCATCATTGTTACATCTGGATCCAAGAACACAACAATGTGAAAAAGATGTACAGCAAATTGTGCACTTGCAAAGAATAGCAAATCAAATACCAGATGCATTTACAGATACAAAAGGGGTAACTAAATCATATATACATGCTCTAAATGATCATGCTCGAATTGAAATTCCAAAGAAACAAATTGAACAAAGTCATGATGTCGTAAAACGACTGAAGCGTGGAAGGCCAGTCGGTTCCAAGGATAAAAATTCTCGAAAAAGAAAATTCATAGAGAAACACAATGATCACAAAATAGAGAATGATGTTCCTGAAGAAACACATGATGATGAAAATGTTCTGTCCGAACCACAAACTGACGAGAATCATGAAATCTCTATCAATTATATTAATACTGGAAAAATATGGAACCGAAAAGATATAGAAGAAATTGATGATATATTTTCTTATAATGTGACAATCGACATCATAAATGATAATGAAGATCATGAACCAAAATCTTTTGGTGAATGTAAAAATCGGCAGGATTAGATAAAATGGAAAGATGTCATCCAGGTTGAATTGGATTCGCTAAATAAACGTAATGTTTTTGGACCTATAGTCCTTACACCTGAAGGTGTAAAACCTATTGGATACAAATGAGTTTTTATTCGAAAGCGAAATGAGAAAAATGAAATAGTAAGATATAAAGCTCGACTTGTTGCACAAGGTTTTTCTCAAAGGCCTGGAATTGATTATGAAGAAACGTATTCTCCCGTGATGGATGCAATTACGTTTCGATATTTGATTATCTTGGCAGTATCTGAAAATTTAGAAATGTGTCTTATGGATGTTGTTATAGCTTACTTATATGGATCACTTAAATAGTAATATATATATGAAAATCCATGAAAGATTTAAGATTCCTGAAGCACAAAGTTCAAAATCCAGAGAATGTTATTCTGTGAAATTACAAAGATCATTATGGGTTAAAGCAATCTGGCCGAATGTGGTATAATAGGCTAAGTGATCATTTGATGAAAAAGGGATATGTAAATAATTCAATATGCCCTTGTGTTTTCATTAAGAAAACAACATCTGGATGCGTAATTATTGCTGTATATGTTGATGATTTAAACATCATTGGAACGAATAATGAAATTCATGAAGTTGTGTCATACTTGAAGGAAGAATTTGAAATGAAGGATCTTGGAAAAACCAAGTATTGTCTGGGTTTACAAATTGAACAAAAAGAATGTGGAATATTTGTTCACCAGAAAAATTATACAGAAAAGATCCTTAAACGTTTTAATATGGATAAATCAAATCCTTTAAGTACTCTAATGGTTGTTAGATCATTAAACATAGAAAAGGATCCATTCCGTCCATGTGAAGATGATGAANAGCAAGATTTAACACATCTCCAATAAAAAGACACTGGAACGGAATTAAACATATATTCCGTTATCTACGAGGAACGACAGACTTGGGACTTTTGTATTCAAAAGATGCTAATCCAAGTATAATTGGTTATGCTGATGCTGGATACTTATCTGATCCACACAAGGCAC
>NC_133318.1:3099731-3122354 GCF_012295235.1 Primulina huaijiensis | reverse complement strand
GAGCTTGAGAAGAATAAATGTATTGATGTTCGTCACATTCAATCAAGTGAAAACTCATCAGATGTCTTCACAAAGGAACTTCCTACGATAATATTCAGAAAGCACATATATAATATTGGGATGCGCAATCTACGAAATTTGTGAAGAATTGTTCGTATCAACATGAGGGGGAGTTTACGTGACTGCACTCTTTTTCCCTTACTATGGTTTTTATCCCAATGGGTTTTTCCTAGTAAGGTTTTTAATGAGGCAGTACAAAAACACGTAATGAAGACATCATCATATCATAATCATCATCACAAGGGGGATTGTTGAAAATTAATATTTAAAATGTGTATGTTGAATATTTGAATGTTGAAAATAAGAGTTGTAAGTATTGAAAATTAGTGTATAATGATGTAGGTAATGATGATTTTATTTTTGGATTATTTGTAAAGATTTTCTATAAATAGATCTCTCATTTGTGAAGAAAATCAGAATTGAGTTGAGAGAAAAATATTATAAAGTGTGTAGTGTGATAATTTTGAGAGTTTGAGATTTTTTACTTTTTATCGTAAATTTTTACTTTTTCACAACATAAAGGATATTATTGAGTTTCTTAGTTCATATTGTACAATTTGTGATTTGTGAAATAACATGTTAACGATAAGATTCAATAGCATTATATTATCTCATTTTTGGCTCAAGTGTTAAGACATATTTATTTTTTAATTTATTTATTTCACAATAATGACTGAATTTTATACACTATGTTTTTTTAATCAAGTCAGTGTTTTTATAACCGGACCGTTAATCGAACCGGTCAAACCTTAAAAAATGGTTCAACCGGTTCGATCGAACGGTCGAACCGGATCAATAAAATTAATATTTTATTTATTTTATATAATAAATAAAATAGTAAAATATTGATTATTTATGTTTTTATAGTTACAACAAATATCCAAATAAATATCACTTTTCAAATTCAAAAATCCAAATTACACCTAACATGTAACCAAATAGTGATGACCAAGTTTAAGTGCCCAAGAACATCAAGTTTAATTATACAAAAAAGTAACAAACATCAAGTTTCTTATACAAAAAAGTATCAAACATCCAGTTTCAACTTTCAAGTTGCATCTTTTGATGCCCACACCGCATCAAATTCTTGAAGTGTTCTTTCGTAGTCATTATCATCTTCATCCCCACCATCCAAAAGTTCTTCCAAGTCCAAAGAAGGTGTTTCTTGCATTTCACCAATACCTTTATCTAAATATTTTTTAAAAAATTAAAATAATACATGTTTAGCAAACAGAAAGCAAAAATTTGTTAAAAAATTTTTCCGATTTTTCCGGTTTAACCGGGTTTTAACCGGTTTTTCCGGTTTAACCGGGTTTTAACCGGTTTTTTTTCGGTTAAACCGGTTTTTCGGGTTTTTACTTATCTCCGGACCGGTCTGGAGGCCGGTTCGCGGTTGAACCGGTCCGACCGGCCGGTCCGGTCCGGTCCGGTTTGGAGAACACTGAATCAAGTACAACGTGGATTTATAATATTTCTATATATAATAAATGTTCGTGCACAATTAATTGTATATTAAATATTATTTATTCTATATTTATTTGTGATTCTGTTTTGTATTTTTTTTTTATTTAAAGTTGATGTTTTAATTTCAAGAGATATTTTTGAAAAACAGGAATCAATAAATATTATTGATTATGCCAAGTCCCATGATTTCACAATTTATATATATTTTATAAAAATGCTAAATTATATTCCTAAGATTTTATAAATTTGTTAAATAAAATTATAAAATAAAAGAAGTCAAATCAGTCAAAATTGAATCATCCACTCACAAGTCTCCAACATGTCACATTTCTTTGGTATGACCCACACGTTTGGCGATATAGTTTTTAAACAAAATAAAGTAGGAGGTAATATATATTTTTTTAACTGAAAATAATTTTTTTTTATTTCTATAAATCGAACCGAATTAACCAAAAATCGATTTAACCGAATTATTGGAGGTTAACCGAACCTCGTGATTTCTCACTAAAATCGAATTAACCAAATAGAATTAAAATTGGTTATTTAGGTCGGCAACCGAATTAAACCATTTTTTTTAAAAAAAATATAACTAAAATTACTAATTTAAATATTCTATTTTAATCATAATAAAACCTATTATTCATAACAAAAATTAAATTTAAAATAATTATGTAGAATATTAAATATAAAAACGTTAAAAAATATTATAAATTATATGAAAAGTTTAATAAAAAAATCAAAAATATTTAATTAAGAATTCGGTTAATTGATTTTTGTTTTACTAAAACTGAAATCAAATCGAATTAACTGATTTTTTTAAACTTCAAAACCGAATTAACCGAACCGAAATTTCGAATTAATTCGATTCAATCGATTAATTTGGTTTAACCAAATTCTCGCACGCCCTTACTTCTATGTTTTTATATTTAAGTATATCTTACCAATTATGTTTTTTTTTATTAACATGAAATTTTATAAGGTTATTTTATTTTTTAACCAAAATCAACATTTTTTTTTAAAAAATAACCTCATTTAGTGTATTTGTTCAACAGATGGGAACGTTAATTTTTTTTTTTAAAAATGTTGACTTAGTGTATTTTCTCAAATATCCCAAATTTTATATACAAAACATTTCGAATGAGGAAACAAAAACAAATTCGTTTTTCAAATACTACCAAAAGGTATAATTTTTAATAAGTAAATTAATCCTATATATTCACACGAAAATGTTGAATATCTACATTCAAAAAACAGGTTGAATATCTGCTTTAAAAAAAATGTTCAATATTTCACGTGAAATTATATCCAAATGAAAGTTCAAAAGAATTCTATTGCCAAAAATAAAAAGAGTATATGAAAAATTATAACTTTTTATACTAAGAATATTATTTTTTATTGTAAATATTGGTAGGATTGACCCGTCTCACAGATAAGATTCGTGAGACCGTCTCACACAAGTTTTTGCCAAATAAAAAAAAAAAAAATCCTTTGTCCTTTTCGATTCTTTTATGCGGTGCTAATTAAAGAAATAAACAATGAAATAATCGTGTGAATTCCAACATGCTCAATTGCTACAGAACACAAAAATGGCAATCAGCCCAACGGAGATGGCCATCATTGATCTTCAAATCACCTATAAATTCTGTCATAATTTTGGAAAATATACACCCGATTACTGAAAGATACCTCCATATTTGACTGGGAAGATGCAGCATGTGAATTCGGCAGCTGTGCCCACAATTCAGTGCCATTTTCATGCTTGCGTTCGTAAAAGAATCACCCATCTCACCATTGTTTCATCTTCCAAATTGTCCTGTTCTTCTGAAAGTAATGGTGTCAATCTTTCTTTATTTACTATCAGAGAGAACTTGGCAGAAAAGACTTTGAAAAATGGGAGATTTCATCAAGAATTTGCTGAAAAAAGGAGTTCTGATTCAGCCATGGATGAGAGACGTTATTCGAGAAAGGAAAGAAGACATTTTTGTAGGAAATCGGTTTTTGGAACCAAGAAATTTAGAAGCATAATCTTGCTTAATGTCATCACCATTATCTATGGTAAGTTGGTCGAATTAAGCTATCAAAAAACAGTTTTTTTATGCTTATTTGAGACCTCATTAATCACAACTTATGATGAAGTTTGAATTTTATTTTATTTTTCTTGATATTGCAGCAAGTGACATAAGCATCATAAAAGATGCTGAATCTTTCACTGATCCAGCATACTTCTCAGCCGTCCGATTTGTTCTGTCGACCATCCCATTTTTACCTTCTATTTTCCAAGCCAGGAACGATATTCAGACCCGTAATTCAGGATTAGAGTTGGGATTATGGGTTAGTTTAGGATATCTGAGTGAGGCTCTTGGATTGCTTACTTCTGATGCAGGCCGTGCTTCGTTTATATCCTTGTTCACAGTAAGCTACTCTTTTGAGATATCTTCTTTAGACCCTTCATATACTGCAAAGGTTGTCGAAATGCATAATTTCTGATAAATATTATGTCGGTGAATGATAAGGAATTAAGGCTAGCTGTTGCGAAATCGGACAGGTTATTGTAATCCCACTTCTTGAAAGTGTCTTTGGAGTAATTGTACCGGCTCGAACATGGTTTGGAATCCTCGTGTCTGTTCTTGGGATTTCCATGCTCGAATGCTGTGGATCGCCTCCGAATGTAAGGACTATTTTCACTTTTTTCGCAATGGATTTGCTTTGCAGTTTCTTGATTTGTTTCCTGCCTGGTTATTTTTTTGCCTCAGGTTGGGGATCTTTTCAACTTTTTAAGTGCTATATTCTTTGGCATTCATACGCTCCGCACGGAGCATATATCAAGGACGGTAGGAGAAGAGAAGTTCCCAGCGCTTCTTGGATATGAGGTTTCTTGAGCAATATCATGCTTGAACTCGCTCTGTGTAGTTCTGTTTTAAGCTAACGCATGGTAGTAGGACTTTACAAGCTAACGATGTTTTTTGCTTTAGGTTGCTGTTGTAGCTGTTCTATCCACGATATGGTGCCTAGTTACTGCAAACTTTGATCATAATCAAGATAGTGAAGGGATGTCGTGGACGTGGGAGTTGTTTTCCGATTGGATTTTTGCGTTTCCATGGGTACCGGCACTTTATACTGGTGTATTCTCAACTGGGATCGGCTTATGGGGAGAGGTATTAACTGCAGATAAAACCAGATCATCTGTGCTGTTAACTAGTAATTCTGAAATGGTTGGTTATATATTTTGAACAGATTGCTGCAATGCGTGAGGTATCAGCAACAGAAACAGCAGTTATCTACGGTTTGGAGCCTGTTTGGGGTGCCGGATTTGCATGGTTTCTGCTGGGAGAAAGGTGGGAAGCTGCTGGATGGATCGGTGCTGCTCTCGTTCTAGGTAACATTTTTGTTGGCATTCATAAACAGCGAAAAGCTTCAAATTTTACAGCCCAAAGAACCAAGAATTTGAATGGTTTTTGTGTTTCTTGCAGGCGGAAGCTTAATGGTGCAAATGTTCGGAGCTGAAGATGGTGAATCCGAAGAGGCTACCGACAGCAAAAAAGCTTGTGAAATAGTGACAGCATCACACTATACTAATCACCAGAAAACAATGTCTCCTTCTCCGATTATGGCCACCAATCCGAACAACCTGATGGATATATTTAAGAAGTAAAACTCGAGCCCCTTCGAGAATTTTGCCTACAGCAGAGTGCATCGTTTGGTAGCAGTGCCTGAATGTACATTTGAGACTGGGAGTTGAAATTAGTGTTGATGTATACAGGCTAATGCCTATGTATATTTGTACAGTTACAATATTTTCTTACTCCAGTTTGTTTGACAACATAATAAACAAGAGCTAATGAGACAATTTCATTATGAAATTATAAAAAATTATAACTGCAATAAATTGACAATCACATTCTTGTTGAAGGCACATTTGCTTACACCAAGATACAAGAGCAGCAGAAATGATCTCCATGCATCACTTGAGAAACGTTATCGATACCATTTATGCCCAATTTTATTGCAAAGTATCGACAGAGAACTTAAAATAGAGACATATTGGGACAACTTTGTGATACCATAGACTTAAAAGATTTGCATTACTTTTTCTTGGCAATAAACAAGCCCCACCTCTGCTCACCAGAGGCACTCCTAACAAGTTTAGCCTTCCAGCCTCCAACTATGTCATTGTAGTCTTCCTGCAGATAAGAATTCAATAAACAATCGACACAGATTCAGTTTCTGTGACATAGATGGCAAGGATATACAAGAAAGTGTCACATCCAGAATCGATGAATAAGAAGAATGTACCTCTGAGAAGTCACGGATGAATGTTTCCTTATCCTTCTCTATCGTATCCAATTCCTTTTCCAGAACTTTTATGAACTGGAAATCAAGAAACCAACACAAAGTTATTGATAAATTCATTGAAAATACGTATAAGAAAGAGCTTGATCAGAAAGAGCTTGATGATCGAGCACCTGATTAGTACGATCCTCAGCCACGACTTCGTCAAAGCCTGCATCTCTAAGCATCTGCAAACACAGAAGCATGTTTAATTTATAATCATATGAATAAATGCCGATGGTTGACAATTCTTGGCTAAACCGAACCTGGTCATAGTTATGGAAGTCGTGTAGATCATATCCCCTTTGCTTGATATACTCCGAAAATTCAGCAGATGGGGTTCCAGCATGTCTGCAGTAATCACTTATAAGAACTTTGCCTCCTGGCTTCAACCACTTGTAGAATGATCTGAATAGAGCAGGTTTGTCCTGAAAATAAAGCCGTAGTTTGCATATTAAGCGATCATAGGATATTCTTTAATTTCCAAGTCCTTTTTATGCATTAAGGAAAACGAAAAGCAAAATCAAAATCTCCATCTGTGGTTTGAGATTCAAATAGTAAGGATTTTACAACTCTTCTACGATGCTGATAGATTAAATTTCAAAAGATTTTTCTGACAAGGAATGGTCAATGCAACAGAACAATTTAGGCACTTTAAAAAAGAAAAAGATCAAGTAAAATATGATGAAGGGAAAAAAAGGGAAAGATTAAGACATGGAATCTTAAACAAATCGAAAGAACTAGCTTGTGGGAATTTAAAAGTTGGAAACTAACTTGGATATGTAGTATTGTGTCCCGACTGTAGATAACATCAAAAGTATCATCAGGGTAATCTTTCTTGGTACAGTCAGCAACCTCGAATTCAACAGCACAGTTGAGACCAATTGCGCGTTCAAAAGCGAAAGAAATCATATTGATGGAGAGATCAATGCCAACAACATGAACATCGTACTTTTCAGCCATGTAGAAATCGCCTCCTCCAATGCCACATCCCACATCAAGGACTTTCTGGCCAGGCTGAAGATTAAGTTTATCAACGAACTCCCGTGTTGTGTCTGCACGAAAAGAATACAAATAAATCTGAGAAGCGGAATGTATTTATATTGATAATTTTGCCAGAGAAACTCGACAAATACTCATGTTAACATACCAATGCCTCCCGTGCTAACAAATCCCGGTCCAAAGACACGCTCGTAACGCAATATGCCACTGGATTTATATTGGACAGTATCCAAGAACTTCTGGAATCCCCTGTCATTATCTGAGGCAACCTTTTGCCAAAGCCAGCAAATCTGGAAAACACAAATGCATTCCATGCGTCATACATAAACTTGGTTTCTTTTCATAACTTTTTCTAGCACCCAAATAGATATTACCTGATTCTGATTCTTTTTGTTTCTTACATATGCTCCGATGCATTTGAAACCAATAAGATCGAGTTCATATGTGTATCCAGAATCGTCAGATACATGGCATTCTTTAAACAGCTGCAAATTCCGAGCCATGGAATCAAATTACTCATTGCTTGTCGAATAAACAGGAAAACAAGCACATATTGTTTTCATATTAGAATTTCAAGTATGAAGCAAAAAGGGCTATGTTTTAGAAGGCAACCTTAGTGTAAAACCGTGGTTCACGGTAGTGAGTCGGGTTATTCTTTCGCTTGTGGTCTCCAGACTGATGGAAACATGATTCTCTGAAAAATATGTGGCCACCTACTTTTAACCATTTGATCATCCTCTCAGCAAGTTTCTCAACCTACAAAACAATAAATTTCTCTTCCTGAGCAGTCAGTTAGCCTAAAAAAAACTCAATACAGAACACGAAGATCGTGTGGCCTTAAGAAGCCAAGCGATTATATTCAAAATAAATGAAGATTCAGAACCTTACCTCTTCATCCGAGAGATACATCAGCAGCCAATTTGTAAATATCAGGTCTAAAGATCCTTCAGGAAACTTCAAATCTGGGGATGTCACGTCAGCACACATAAACTTGACACATTTATTGTTCCCATTGATTGTTTCATTCTGCAAACCATAAATCAAGGGGATTATTCACTCAACTTCCAGGCAGTTTATTTATAACCATCCAACTTGAACATATAAATTTCATGGAACCTTCTTTATTGCACTTTCGATGAAGTCGAGAGCCACAAGTTCACCAGCCCTTTTAGCTATTTCACCGGTGAATCGACCAATACCAGCTCCCAGTTCTAGAACTGACTTTCCATCGAATGGTGGGAGCAGAGACAGCACCTGTGAAGATGTAAGAGAAAAATGAGTAGCAGAAACAAGGATTTAGTATGACAACTTAGTTAATCATCTCTACATGATACTATGCTCCATAGAAACTACACATGTGCAAGAAAATACATCGGATTGAATGATGAATATGGCCACAAAATTTCAAAATTTATATCCAGAAGTTTAATGGACCAAGGCAAATTGAAAAACCAGGCCTGAACGCAGGTAAAAGGGAACATTTGTAACATAATTTCCAGTTTGAACAAATTTGATACTTTTTTTATGATCCTTTTGTTCTTATTTGCA
This sequence comes from Primulina huaijiensis, assembly GCF_012295235.1. Taxonomy (NCBI): domain Eukaryota; kingdom Viridiplantae; phylum Streptophyta; class Magnoliopsida; order Lamiales; family Gesneriaceae; genus Primulina; species Primulina huaijiensis. Next base: position 3,113,951 of record NC_133318.1, on the reverse strand, counting down.
CAAATCTACTTATTACAGAGAGGACAATTACTCCAAGAAGCAAACATTTTTCATAGTAAAAGCTTGAGTTGATACCTCTCATAACTAGCTTCGATTTCTAAATTTTTGCTAAACATCGTATAATAACCATTACAAAAAGCAATGAGTACGAAGAAAAATCCTTTCTTGGACCAAGTAGTGAAGTAGATTTCTTGTTTCATTTGTATTTAGTTCATAAGATTAACTGGAAACAGTATCAGAATCCTAGAAAAAAGTAAAGAAAATGAGAAGAAAGAAACAGTAATAAGAAACAACGCTTTATGTGTGAACTTTTTATGCAACTAAAGTCATCATCAAAGTAATCATCCAAGATTCCAAAAGACCACTACTATTGCGGTGCATGAAGAGGAAAAAAAGATCCTAAGACCTCTCGCATCAATCAAATCTTAACTAAAATCCACTATTACAAACTATTTAAAATTATACCAGAAAAAGTCCTTTGATTTTGATGTAAAACCACGTAGAAACAAGCGACTAAATCGAAGCTTCTAAACGATAGAAAAGATCACATCTTTTAAGCTACATCACAAAACTCATAAACAAGAATCAAATTTTTCGTATTCATCGTACCATATACATATGTGTGTGTGTGTGTATATATATATGTGTGCGTGTGCGTGTGTGTGTTACCTCGGGCCTCTCTTCCTTATCCAGATCAGAGGCTTTAGAATCAAGCATCATAGACTCCACAGTCAAGTCCACCGTGTGTTCAATCCAGTAACTCTTTTGAACCTCACGCTCTGTCTCCATAAACAACACACCACATATATATAAAAACAATAACAAGAAACATTTGTTCTTATCCAGCATTTAAAATAAAACAAATCAAAGATTCATAAATGTAAAATCCCGTGAACCTTGAATGGATGCCATGGCGAAAGTACGATCAATTACTGAAGACAAGGAACGGAAAAGAAACGTTTTTAGAAATGGGTCGCAAAGAAAGGTGCTATACGATAATGTATGGGACCGCGGATCGATAAATCTGATTAAACAAGATCAGAAACCCTCAATGGCGATTCGGCATCTTGAAAATGTCACTGATCTTCGGTTATTATACCTCCCCTTTAGCTGCATTCGATGCAAGTTTTATTTGTATCTATTTATAGGCAAAAAAGACCGGAAAACATCCAAAGATACAAAGCTTGTGGACAACGAGAAAAGAGGTGTACTGCGAGGCAATGGTGGCCGAGTACTCTGTTCTTGGGGTGCAATTATAGATATGGTGAAGCGGCGAGGGGACAGTGCGAATCATGAATCTGGTGGAACCAATAATGGTGCAGTCCCACGAGGGGCCAATGAAGATTGCGGGTGAGTATTTTTTTAATCTCAACATATATTTTCGATTTTTTTTTTTGTATAAAATAATAAATAAATTATCTCATTTTATTATAAATAATACAAAATTTATCAAATTTTTTATTTTACAACGAGATGAGTAGATATCACCATCTTATACAAATATTAGTAACATAACTCTCGATATAATATAAACTCATTTATGATTTGATTCTTTTAAGTAGGATCTATTATATTATTGTTGAGTAGGTTTCTTGTGAGACGGTCTCACGAATCTTTATCTGTGAGACGGATCAACCCTACTGATATTCACAATAAAAAATAATACTCTTAGTATAAAAAGTAATACTTTTTCATGGATGACCCAAATAAGAGATCGATCTCACAAAATACGACTCGTGAGACCGTCTCACACAAGTTTTTGTCATTATTGTTTATCCAATTATTTTGTTATGTTGCAATATTTAATATTTTTATGTATATATATCATATACTATTAATAGAGCAAGAGTCTATGTGAATAACTTGTTTTGTGAAGCTATTTTCATAATTTCAATATTGTCATGTTTTTCATTTTAATGGAAAGTTGAAAATAATTGAAATCAATTAAAATTTAATATATATTATTAAAATATTTTATAATAAAATATTGTAAATATGTATAGAATATGTATTACCTGCAATGTGTGCTATCTCACTTTATATTAAACTTGAGGTATATTTATTATCTGATTCGATCCGTTAATGTGACATCAACATCAAATTACATATATAACATATAAATATAAACATCAATTTTCTTCTTTTTTTTATTACAACTCACACGAGGAGAAGGGATCGAACCCGGGGAAACCGACTATTCCGGCAGGGATGAGACCACTGGGCTACAAGCCCAGTCTCATACACATCCATTTTCATGTTAAAGGACAAAAGATAAAAAATCAAAATTACACTCAGTCCACTATTTGATTGAATCAATTATCTACTCCGATTTAAAAATTTCCTTGTGAACTTCTTCCCATTCATATTGTTCACGTTTTTTCAAATCTTTAATTTTTATTCTTATCAAAAAATTAATTTTCATTTTTATAAAAAAAATATTATTTTAGAAAAAAGAGAGCGGCGATTTTAGAAAGCAAAAGAAAATTATTTTTACAAGTGATGGATGTGTAGAATATTTATCAAATAATTTTTTTTTATTTGATATTTTTCAGTGTTTGAATCACTAAGAACATAATTTATTAAGTCAATGAAACTTATTAATACTCAAGAAAAAAGCTAGATACTTGTTAATAACATAGCCCTTTTTAACTTAATTATAATCTTGAAATTATATATTTGTTTTATCAAATACTTTAGCCCAAACACTTAATAAATATATAAATACATATTAGATTGTATTATATATAAATATGTTAAAGAAAAATTGACATATCATTACAAACTCAACATAATCTAAGGTCATACTTGGTAGGAAAGAGTGACGTGAGAATGGAATGAGCATTCTCATATCATTATTTATACTCATGCTTGGTAAGACATTGAAATGAAAATGTTCATTCAAATAGTACTGACTATTTTCATATTAATGGGAATGATCATTCCATTTATTTTGGATGAGAATGATCATTTTCACTCTCAATTATTTTTATTTTACAAAAATTTTACATTATTTAGTTTAACTAATTTTTAATATATAAATTCATAATAATGATAATAATAATAAATAAATAAATTGATAATAATAAATAATATATATATGTATGATCATTATTTTAGGTATTTTTATTTTTATAATAATTATAATAATAAATAAACATTATATAATAATAANTATTTTTATTATTTTAATAATAATGATTTTAAAATATTTTAAGTTTTGGTGATTAAATAAGGTTATTGATCCAACGGATAATTACAGTACCTAACGGAATTTAATTCAAAGAGGAAAACTGAACTTTCACAAGAATAAGTTTCCTAAGAAGCCTAACTGATTACAAAGTCAGACTGATAAAATATAAGAATGATACTGATAGCCAAACCAATTCAATGTTGATTGATGAAGCCCAATTGACAGTTTATATAGTTGATCAGTCAGTCCAAATCCATACATTCACTAGAAAATTAGTATTATCAGTGATTAAAAATCAGAGACCAACTGAAATAGTGGATAAAGTTTTTCATACTAACAGTCACTGAAACGTAACAAAATGACAGGTTTCGGCGCACTAGCAGAACATGTCAGAAAGGACATGACAACAATGATATTTATATTTGGAAACAGATATATTTTGAAAAGATTAACGTTGAAAATTAAACTATAAATAGACCAGTCGAACAAGCTCTGAATATTACATAGTTACACAATCTATCTCTGAATTATCAAAGACAAACTGATCTTATATGAAGAAGCTTTCCGTGAGCCAAACTAAAATAGCCAGCACACGCCGATAAATCATTATCTGATCATTTTATGGATCAAATTTCTGTTGGAATTTCTCTGTGAAATCTGTGTACTTGAGAGTGAGTAGTCTTACTGCTCAAAAAGTGTTTATATTGAAGGTTTACTAAGAGTTTAAGTTAGACAGTGTAAATTCCTACTAAAATAGGTGATTTCAAATTGCTTGTACTTGCCAAAATCTTTTAGTGCAAACCTTCCGTGAGAAGAAGGGGTGACGTATGAGTTTTGAAATCTCCGAACAACCAGAAACAACTTTGTGCATATTTACTTTTCAGTCTACTCACCTTTCTACTATTCAGCAAAACCCAACTGATTTTCTTGATAAGTCATTTGTCACCCAGTTTCAATAAACCTACTTCCGCACAATTCATACTGATTGACTTACTGAGAACTCAACTGATAAGAACACAATTTCAGTGTTTCTAATCCAACTGAAAAACTTTTGAGATAAATTTATTTACCTCTCCTCTAAATTTATTTTCGATCCTAACAAGTGATATCAGAGTGGTTTATTCTTATCTCTGAACACAATATTCTAAATGACATCATTCACCAAGATCCTAATGTTCTCTAAAGAAAATTTTTATGACTGAAAGATCCGGATGTGGGCTCATTTAGCTACTCAAAACGATGATATCATCACAGACAGACCAACGAGGATCATGAAAGCAAACATTGCCATTTCTGATGGTGCTCGTAAGATGATTGAAAAACCAAGGTTGGAACGGACTAGTGCAGACAAAAAGAAGAAAAATCTAGATAATGTGGTCAAAGATATATTATACAAAACTTTGGACAAGAATACCTTCAACAAGATCAAAATGTGTCTCACTGCCAAAGATATCGAGGATAAACTTATACAATTATGCGAAGGTAATAATCAAACAAAGGGGAATAAATTGATTGTGGCAATCCAAAAAATTGATAGTATCGAGATGAAAGATGGAGAATCCATGTTGGAATTCGACGAAAGAGTGAGCAGTGTTATTATTAAAATGGCTGCTCTTGGGAAATAATTTGGAAATAGAGAAATAACCTTGAAAATTATGAGGGCACTTCCAAGAGAATGAACTGTCAAAACAATGGCTATGCGAGAATCAAAGTACGTTAACAAGCTTCAACTCCACGATCTGTTTGCAGATCTCAAAGCATATGAATTTGAATTGGACAAGAACTGATATAAAATCTTTAATCAAACTGATAAAGGCTCTGGCTGCAACAACTATTGAACATAGTGTCTCAAAAGAGAAGCCAGCTGAACAATTGAGCATTGACGCAATGTCATTATTTGTAAAGAAATTTGGGAAGTTCTTAAAACAGAATCAGGGTAACTTTCAAAGCCCAAGTAGATGCAATCATCGCAAGAAAGAGTTCATCAGTGAGGACAACACATGTTTCAACTGTGGGAAATTCGGGCATTTCATAGCCGACTGTCCCAAGCTAAAGAAGGATGAAAGGAAGCCAACTGACAAAGAAAGCAGACTTCATGACAAAAAGAAAAATTCCAAGGATGACAGGAGGTCATTCAAAAAGAAAGGAAATAAGAAGGTGCTTGTTGTTGACTATAGCAAAGCCAAGTGGACTGATTCTGGGACTGACTCATCAGAGTCAGACTGCTCCACCAATGAAAGTGATGAATGGGTGGTATAGTGCCTCATGGCTGATGCTGAACTGGAATCTACCTATGATGATGTATTTGACTTTAGCTCAAATTATTTTACACAAAATGATCTTATCACTGCACTCAATGATATGGTAATAGAGTACAAGAGACTTTCTCAATCATTCGAGGAAGTGAAAGTAAAGTAAGTCAAATTGACAATGATGCTAAGCCTAACTGAGAACAGTCAGGTGAAGTATTAAGTCTTAAGGTAGAAATTGAAAAGCTGAAAATTGAGAATGAGCATCATCAGCTTATTTATGAGAATAGGAAAGTAGCTGAACTGATTAGCATTTGGAATAAGTCGTCAGTAAGTCCTGAGAAAATGCAAGAGCTACAGAAGCACTCAGGAGAAAAACTGGTCTCGGCTTCAGTGGTAATGATAACAATCCTACTGACTGTTTTACCAAATCGAAACTGAACATGTGCAAAGAGAAATACATTCATTTTGTAAAGTCCAGTACGATATATGAACATCGGAAGTCAACTAATCAAATTGAGAAACCTGTCGAACTAATGAACAAAGACAAAAAGTTTAGTATTGGATATACACCCGAGAGTTCATTTGTCAAGCCCAACTGATCTGATCACATATTTAGTCAAGCAAGACACAACTAAAAAATTGCTATACCCTATAAATACTTCAACAGTAAGCATGTTAAAAAGATACATGTGAACCAATGATGACAGAAAGACTAAACAACATTCCATTTCATACACACACCAAGCATTGGACACACATGTTTTTGCACAACCCTTCGAGGACAAACGACGAGGTCAGACTGTCAAACTAATCCAAGTGTGGGTTTCCATGGGAATAATCCAGTTTGGACCCAAATAGGATTGGGTATCAGTTGATTTAATTTGTGTATGCAGAACAATGAACGAGAAGACCGTGGGTGAGGATAAGATTACCCATAGAAATGAGATAATTAATGATGTTTTACTAGTTGAATATGTAATATAATTTGACAAGTATTGGTCAACTTTATGATAATGGCTATTTAGTTGAATTTTGTAAAATCAATTGATTAATCAAGGACGCTAATAATCAAATATTGTTAATGAGAATTAAAAATTGTGACACTTACAAAATTGATTGTAATAATAATTATTTAGTCTCATCAACCTGTTTTGCTGCTATTAACAATAATAAACAGTGACTGACATAAAGACTTCGTCATTTCAATTTCAAGTCCATTAATAATCTACATAAATTGAACTTAGCTGATGAGTTACCTAGCATTGAATTTGTTAAAAATCATGTGTGCTCAGCATGTCAGTTAGGTAAGAAAATTCTATCGAGTTTTAAGAATGAAGGTAGCAAACTGACTAATAAATTCTTAGAACTGCTGCATATGGACTTGTTTAGGCCAATACTTGTAATCAGTTTGGGATGAATGAGATATACATTTGTGATTGTTGATGATTTCTCTCGATTTACTTGTGTGATATTTTTAGTAGTAAAAATCATACTAGTACCCAACAGATTAAATTTCTTAAAGGTATTCAAAATGAGAAATCAACCTCAGTAGTCAGGATCGGGAGTGATCGAGGTATTGAGTTCACTAACAAATATTTGGATGAGTACTTATCAGATCAAAGAATTTAACATTAATACTCTACAACAAGAATACCTTAACAAAATGGAGGTGCTGAAAGAAGGAACATGACTATGAAGAAAGCTGCAAGGATGATTCTTGCTGATTCTGGTGTGTCACAAAGATTTTGGGCAGAAACAATCAATACAGCATGTATACAAAGAAAAGATCTATGATCAACAAAAAGGCTGATAAAACTTTATATGAAATATGGAATGAGAGTAAGCCTAACTTATCATATTTTCACATCTTTGGCAGTAAATGCTACATTCATAATGATGGAAAAACTTATCTTCCTGCTTTTGATGTTAAATATGATGTTGGAATATTTCTTGGCTATTCAGTTTTCAGTAAGGCTTTCCGCGTATTTAATAAGAAAACTTTAAATGTTGAAGAAACTGTTCATGTGGTTTTTGATGAAACTGAGTTGATTGATAATAAAACTAATCTGGCTGATTCGAGCAATCATATGAAAGTTATTGATCTGAAAGATGATAATGAAGAAGAAATCAATGTAAATAAGAGGATTCATCAGTCACCTGAACAAGAAATCTCATATCAGTTAGTTATACAAAAGAATGAAGAATTGACGAACCAAACTGATCTAAACCAAAATGATGTTATCTAAGCTGATGATAGTTAAACCATTGAGAACATAGCTGAAGGGAACCAGACTGAAGAGAATATAACTGATTTTAATCCATTCAATACTGACAATAATCCACTTGGACCAAGTTACAAATTGAGTAAGACTCATCCACCTTCACTGGTGATCGATAATACTTCTGCATCTCTCAGAACTAGACAACAAATGATTAATGAATTCTTGCATGCTAATTTTATTTCAAAATTAGAATGTAAGAAAATCGATGAAGCTTTAGTATATAACAGTTGGATTGAAGCTATGTAGGATGAGTTAAATCAGTTTGACATGAACAAGGTTTTGTACTTGGTACCCAGACCATCTCATCATATAGTAATTGGAACACGGTGGGTTTAGAGGAACAAACTTGATGAAAATTGTATTGTGATTAGGAACAAAGCTAGACTGAATGCACAAGGTTTCAAATAAAATGAGAGAACTGATTATAACGAGACCTTTGCCCCAGTGGCCATATTAGAGGCTATTTGAATCTTTCTTGATTATGCTACTTACAAAAACTTCAAAGTATTTCAAATGGATGTGAAGAGTGTATTCCTTAATGGACTATTGTAGGAGAAAGCATACGTAGAAAAATCTCCATGTTTTATTAATTATATTTTATCTGATCATGTGTTTAAATTAAACAAATCCTTGTATGGATTAAAACAAGCACCACACGCCTGGTATGACACTCTTTCACAATTCTTTCTTGATCACGATTTTAAAATATGATCAACGAATTTATTCACATTTATTAAAAATGATCATAATTTGTTAGTTCAGATTTATGTTGATGATATTATATTTGGATCCACTAACTCAAAAGCTATGCGAGAAATTCGCTAAACTAATGCATGATAAGTTCGAGATGAGCATGATAGGTGAACTGAACTTTTTTCTAAGACTGCAACTTCAGCAGTTGGATACTGGAATCTTTGTGTTAAAATTCAGATCTCATTTCAGATTGATTATTCCTAAAATAATTCAAACCTGTGGTCTCAATTTTAATGTACATATCAACAACATATTGTTGAAGCATAGCTGTAGTATTCTCAGCAAGATTACTTTGTTGCAGAAGAGCAGGCCAAGATTCATTGATTTTGGTAAACCCCGTATCAAAAGTTGGTATGAAATATCTTTTGCATGTCGAAACGCTTACGGTGGAATAAAATGGTTTGCACTAATATTTGATTCCGATGACATCTTTTGCAAAAGAGATTATTTGTTGATGCCAGTCATTGATAGAGGTGTATGGACTTTGACATTTGAATGCAAAATGTTCTCTTTCAAAGATAACAAATGGAAGTAGTTGGGGGATGTGTATTTCGGAAGAAGAAATTAAATATGCGTCTTGAATATTCAATCAAAGTGAAGGATGATGTTTATTTTATTTCTGATGATGGGATGTATTTTGTAAGAGACTGTTCATTGTATTGGCCTTACATTGTTGTTTTTTACATAAAAAATAATATGTCAAAGTTCATTAAGAATTCGAGGAAAGGCATGTGTTTCTCTAAATTTGCCATATCTAAATGGCAAGAAGAAGAAACGAATATTGAAAGAATTTGTCTAGTGAAATTCCATGTACATAAGTTTTCAATTTGGGTCAGATGTCAAGTTGGAAAGACAAAAACACATATTTGTAAGTCCATATTACACCAAAGGAACAAAGCAATGTGTGTCAAAAATGGCGAGAAGAATACCGTGACAGAATTTTCAGTGATAAAAGGTAAAATTCTATTGTTCACCACAAGAAGATATATCTACGAATACAATCTATCTCATGGAGGAAATGGAAAAGAGTTAAAACGTGGACGACATGATAGGGGTGGTATACCGTACCGTACCGAAAATCCTATATCGTATATCGTACCGAAAATTACGGTATAAGCAAATTCATACCGATACCGTACCGAAAATTTCGGTATGCCGAAAATTTGGTACATATAACTAGCATAGCGAGTATACCGACGAGATTTCGGTACTGTATCGGTATATACCGTTTTCTACCGAAAAAACCCTTACATTTTAAAATTTTTATAAATTTATTGTTTTAAAATATTATATATTTTAAAAATTTGTATTTGTATATTTTTCGGTATTTCGGTATATACCGAAATTTTCAAATTGCATATTGTTACCGTACCGTACCGAAAATTCGGTAAATTCGACATTTTTTCGGTACGATAATCTTGGTATACCTAAAATTCGGTATTTTTTCACATCCCTAGACATGACTCCGGACATGCAAACTTACAGTTATTTCTCCACAACTTCACCTTCCGAGGCATCGATTAAATAACATGTCTAACATTATTATGTATCATTGTTTTTTATATATTTCGTTGTTGGATTGAATATGTGTAAACTTTTGGTATGACAACAAACACGTACATATGATTAAAATAATTAATATATCAAATATTTATATGAAATTTTTGGTAAAAAAAAACATAAGGTACAATATGAATGACATTAAATTTACGAATTACAATAGTATATTATTAATTTCAGATATGCAAATAGTTTCTTCAAGTATTACAATTCCGTACTTGTTTAAATTGACGTAACAAAATTTAATTACACATTAATTATTTATACAAAAAAAAAAAATTCCAAATTTTTGTATTAAATAAATTCCAACTAATATCAAATACATTTTAGACATTTATTCAGAAACTACGTTTACGTTTCATCATTCAACCTTTTTTCACAATTAAAAAATTAAGAATCAGAAAAATCGGAAAACGCAACCTTTTTTTATAACAATGTACTATCAAAATTTACGTTGTTTTCCCCAAAATTGGATTTGTATGATTTGGGGTGTTTTGAGGTGTTTTATACGTCAAATGGTGCTTTTAATTAATATTAAATGTGGCCACAAACATCAACATAATACATTGAGCATAAAAGCAAATATCAAAAGGTGCTTTTAATTAATATATGGAAGACGAAAAAAATGGGAAGGATCATTAATTTCAACGTCATTTATTTGATAATTATAATCAGTTAATAAAGAAAATATTTGTGGTAACCCGGACGCTAATCATCTTCTTAATCGTCATTGGGATAATTAAATCAATGTAATTAATATGAGTCTACAATTTTTTTTATATAGTGCGGAACGTAATGGAATCAATCTAATTATACATATCAGTATAATAGTACAAGTCTTGTACAACAAACATCAAACTCAGACTAAAGTGTAACAACTAAATTTCAAGTGTTCCAAACCCTATTTACATCAAAGTCCGAAGTCTCCACTCTAATCACGATCTCTCTCATATTCTTCCTGACCCCGATCCTGTCCCACCTGTTGCCATGCACACATACAAACACGACAATAGCCGGATAATTCCGGTGAGAAATACATCCCAGTATAAATCAACAAACATGCAATCATATAATCGATATAAAAGCGTGAAACAAATATCAATCACATGTATTAAATCTGAAAACATAAATTGATATAAAACTTTAAATAACTCGTGACTCTACAGCTCAGACTAGACTCATTCCTAGTCTAGGGATCCCGGTTTCCAGACGTTGGCATACTATATCGAATCTCAGTAATAGAAGTAAATCCACTCCTAATCAAACATCGATATAAACCAAACATCTAGTGTCTTGACCTATCCGTCAAAGACTTTGGCACCTCCGCCAATAACTCCTCTGTGACAATGTGCAATGGGCCAGTGACTACTCTATCACAGTCTGGCACCTCTGTCACAAGACCAATCGTCTAATCACGCTTTCTATAAATCAATAGAACAAACATATCAAGTCAAATCAATGCATATAATAACAATAAGTATGTGGTTTAGGGAAACTCAAGTTATATCTAACTCGAGTCATTCTCCCGAGTTCGACATTGACTTATACCTTTCGTTCGTAGTCTCGGTCTAAAGAAATATCAATTCTGAATTCAAGACTGTCTCTGTAAATCTGAAAGGACATATTGAGAATAATAATATCAACATTCCATTCACAATTCAATACTGAATCTGATCAATCTGAATTTAATTCAAATCAACGGCATAACGGCACAATCCCGATATCCCCGTCAATACAATAACAACATATATCAATTACAAACCATAACCCATATCCATTACAATCTGTAATCAATCCATAATCCAAATCTGTTCAATTTCAATCGATAAAATTAGAAAATCATAAAAATTCCAAAATCAACTTGTTCTTCGATCTGACTTCGATTCTACGATGTCTAGTATCTCCAGAACACGTAATATCAATCAACTACTGATTCCTTCAACATATAAATTTCAAACCATGATAGAAATGAAGAAAACTTACATCCTTGTGTAGCTCGTGACGAGAGGATCTCAGAACTGTGCTCGGATCTAAATTCTGATAATCAGATTTGGTATAATCAAATTCTAGGCTATGAAAGAATTTTGAGGAAATCTTGCTGGAGCTCTCGGTTTTCTTTCTGTCAAATTGAAGGGAAATGCAAGGTGTATATAGCCCATTATATGGTGGAGACAAGTGTCCTCAAATCCCATAATTGCACTTTAAACCTTGAAGTCTTCATTATTTGCAATTTGGTCCTCACAACTCTTTTTACTTTCATTTCACTCCTAAAGAATTATAAAAACCGTGAAATCTAATTCATCATTCCAAAGTTCATAAATCAAATAATATCAGATTAAAATGATAAAATCTCGGGCCTTACAATTCTCCCCCTCTGAGACATGATTTCGTCCTCGAAATCGTAGGCAGTCAAATCATATCAGATAAGAAGATATCATAGAAGCTTAAAATAAAAGACTCACATCAGTGAAATAACTCTGGAAATTCCTGTCTCATATCAGACTCAGTCTCCCAGGTAGCTTCTTTAGTGCCATGACGAGTCCACTGCACTTTCACAAGTGGAATAATCTTCGTTCTGAGTTGTTTTTCTTTACGATCAATAATCTGTATTGGCTTTTCAATGTAACTCAGAGATTCATCAAGCTCGGCCTCATTTGGCTGAATAATGTGAGAATCATCAGGGAGATACTTCCGCAGCATAGATACATGAAAGACATCATGTATTCCAGATAAAGAAGGCGGTAATGCAAGTCGATAGGCACGATCTCCTATCTTCTCGAGAATCTCATACGGCCCGATATATCGTGGAGACAGCTTTCCTTTCTTGCCAAATCTGACAACTCCTCTGAAAGGTGAAATCTTCAGGAATACTCGATCTCCTGCCTCAAATACCAACGGTCTCCGTCGAGCATTGGCATATTTGGCCTGTCTGTCTTGAGCAGTCTTCATTTGCTTCTGAATCAGTTTCACTTTCTCCGTCATATCTCTGATCATATCAGGTCCAATATCAGGTACCTCAGAGACATCGTCCCAATACAAAGGAGATCTGCATTTTTTGCCGTACAATGCTTCAAACGGTGCCATCTCAATACTCGTCTGATAGCTGTTGTTGTACGAAAACTCACAAAGTGGCAATGCATCTTGCCAACTAGTGCTAAAATCAAGCACTACGGCTCTCAGCATATCTTCCAATGTCTGGATAGTCCGCTCTGACTGTCCGTTAGTCTGTGGATGATGTGCGGTACTCAGATGTAACTTCGTACCTAGAGCCTGCTGCAAACTATGCCAAAAGTGCGAAGTGAACCGAGGATCACGGTCTGATACAATCGACTTCGGCACTCCGTGCAATTTGACCACCTCTCTAACATAGATCTCAGCCATCTGGTCATATCTGTATGTCATCTGATACGGAACAAAGCATGCTGATTTGGTCAATCTGTCAATCACGACCCAAATCGCATCACAACCTCTGGCGGATCTCGGTAACTGCATCACAAAATCCATGGAAATTTGATCCCATTTCCATTCAGGAATTGATAAACTGTGCAGTAAACCTCCTGGTTTTTTTCTTTCAGCTTTCACATGTTGGCAATTCAGACACTTTGACACACACTCTGTGACATCAGATTTCATCTGTTTCCACCAAAACTGTGCCTTTAAATCATTGTACATCTTTCTGCCACCAGGATGAATGCTAAATCGACTGCTGTGCGCTTCTGACAATATCCGATGTCTCAAATCTGGAACATCTGGCACAACAATACGATTATTCACATACAGTACATCATCACGTACCTGATATTCTGATCGATGACCTGATCTGACCATCTCAATCGATTTCTGCACATTCTGATCCACTTCCTGAGCCGCTTTAATTCTCAACATCAGCTCTGGTTCAACTTGAATAGCATACAATCTCAGAGGCTGACAATCTGTTTCAAATGCTAATCCAGACAAACAGCAATCTTCTATCAAATTTGAAACACCTATTGTCGATAAGGATAAAGAACATACCTTACGACTCAGTGCATCAGCTGCTGCATTAGACTTTCCCGGATAGTACTTGATTTCACAATCGAAATCTTTCAGCAAATCAAGCCATCTTCTTTGCCTCATATTCAGTTCTGATTGTGAAAACAGATATTTCAAGCTTTTGTGATCAGAATAGATCTCAAATTTCTCA
>NC_133318.1:3027985-3098975 GCF_012295235.1 Primulina huaijiensis | reverse complement strand
GCATGCTCAATCATATTCTTTGAATACATCAAAATATCATCAATGAATATGATAACAAAATCATCCAAATATTTCTGAAACACACGGTTCATCAAACCCATAAATACAGCTGGAGCGTTAGTCAAACCAAATGGCATGACAATAAACTCATAGTGTCCATACCTGGTTCTGAACGCTGTCTTCGAGATATCAAAATCCCTGACTCTCAGCTGATGATATCCAGATCTCAAATCGATCTTGGAATATACCGAAGAACCCTGCAACTGATCAAACAAATCATCAATACGAGGCAAGGGATATTTATTCTTTACCGTTGCTTTGTTCAGTTGCCGGTAATCGATACAGAGTCTCATCGAACCGTCTTTCTTTCTCACGAACAGTACTGGAGCACCCCAAGGAGATACACTCGGTCTGATATATCCCTTGGCCAGTAGATCCTCCAACTGTTCTTTCAACTCCTTCAACTCAATCGGTGCCATTCTGTACGGAGCCCTCGAAATCGGAACTGTACCTGGCATCAACTCAATACTGAAGTCTATCTCTCGAATCGGAGGCAATCCCGGAATCTCATCTGGAAAGACGTCAGCAAACTCACACACCACTGGCAAATCCGCCAATGATGGGCTCAATTTCAGTAAATCAACTGAATAGACAAGGAACCCCTCTGCTCCTTTCTGCAATAATCGAGTCATAGATAATACGGATATCAAAGGAATTCTAGCTCTAGAACCCTTACCGTAAAATTTCCACTCTGCAGCCATGTCAGGTCTGAAACTCACAATCTTGTGGAAACAATCAACTGTAGCTCTGTACTTGGTCAGCATATCAATACCGATAATACAGTCAAAATCAGACAACTCAAGTACAATACAGTCTAGCTCAATCTCATGTCCGTTATACTGTAGCACACAAGATCTAACCGAAGTCACGGATATCAAACCTTTCCCCAAAGGAGAAGAAACAGATACTACAGTAAATAGGGACTCAACAGGCAATGCATGCATCAATGCAAATCTCTCAGAAATAAATGTATGCGATGCACCAATATCAATCAATACATATGCAGGATAACCAGAAATAAAACAGTTACATGCAACAACGTCATCAGGTGCGTCCTGTGCCTGCTCCACAGTCAAAGCAAACATCCTGGCCTGCTGTCTAGGAGGCTGGCTCACTGTCTGGCTTCCTCCTGGCCTCTGCTGTGACTGGATAGATGGTGCTGGCTGGAAAGAATGAACAGCTGAGGGTTGTCTCCCTGTCTGAGCCACTGATCCAGATGACTCTGCTCCCTGGGATCCCTGAGAACCTCTCTGGGGACATACTCTAGCAAAATGTTCCTGCTGTCCGCAAATACGGCAACTGCCAAACACTCCTCGGCACTGCTCTGTGGAATGTCTCCCTCCACACGTGCTGCAATAAGGTCCTGTATAACTTTGGCTCTGACCAGTCTGTCTCGAGCCACTGGAACTGGAAGAACTGCTGCCAGACTTCTTAAACTGTCTTCCTCTGGCTTTCAAATAGTCCTTCTTTCCACCACTGCTGCTACCACTCTCAAATCTGGGAGGGGGTTGCTGTGGTCTCGGTGCTGGGGCAACATATGAAGCTCCTCTCTGTCTCATCAGACCAGCTTCTGCTCCCTTTGCTCTGTTCAGGGCGTCAGCAAAGTTGTTTGGTCGCCCAGTGTTCACCAATGTAAATATCTCCGGATTCAAGCCATTGATGAACTGATCAGCCACCGCTTCTTCATTCTCGGCCACATGTGGAGCAAATCTCAGTAGTGTAGAGAATTTAGACACATATTCCTCAATGTTCAACTGCCCTTGTCTCAGATTCGCAAACTCAGCACCTTTATCCTTTCTGTATGACACAGGGAAGAATCTCTGATAGAATTCGGTTTTGAAGACATTCCAGGTAATAGGCGTACCTCGTTGCTCCAAGGCCCTCTTGGTCGTAATCCACCAGTTCTTGGCAACATCATGCAACTGGTGTCCTATCAGTTTCACTCTCCGCTCATCAGTGTAGTCCAAAGAGTCAAACAGCATCTCAATGTCATCTAACCAACTCTCGCAATCAACTGAAGTCTCAGTACCCTTCAGAGTCGGTGGATGGAACGACTGAAATCTCTTCAGCAAGGTTTCCATTGGTGTTGCTGTCACATCCATCGGATTTGCAGAGGTACTGCCCTGTTCTGGGATTCTTCGAGGAGGCATACCTGATTATCAAAAGGATTAGTAACCCAATACAACAAATCTGTTTCAATTCAGTCTCACCTCCGATCATCTTACTGCTGATCAAGAATCGGTTCTGATTCATTCTCAATTAATACAGTTTACCAATCAAATCAGATAATCAGGTAAATATGTAATAATAAAAGCAGTAATCATGCTAGCAATCAAAAGCAGGAAAGAAAACTCAATCTACCCCGCTCACTAGCTTCTATCTAAGGAACCTACTGCTCTGATACCAACTGTTGTGGGGACCCGGACGCTAATCATCTTCTTAATCGTCATTGGGATAATTGGATCAATGTAATTAATATGGGTCTACAATTTTTTTTTTTTTTATATAGTGCGGAACGTAATGGAATCAATCTAATTATACATATCAGTATAATAGTACAAGTCTTGTACAACAAACATCAAACTCAAACTAAGGTGTAACAACTAAATGTCAAGTGTTCCAAACCCTATATACATCAAAGTCCGAAGTCTCCACTCTAATCACGATCTCTCTCATCTTCTTCCTGACCCCGATCCTGTCCCACCTGTTGCCATGCACACATACAAACACGACAACAGCCGGATAATTCCGGTGAGAAATACATCCCAGTATAAATCAACAAAACATGCAATCATATAATCGATATAAAAGCATGAAACAAATATCAATCACATGTATTAAATCTGAAAACATAAATTGATATAAAACTTTAAATAACTCGTGACTCTACAGCTCAGACTAGACTCATTCCTAGTCTAGGGATCCCGGTTTCCAGACGTTGGCATACTATATCGAATCTCAGTAATAGAAGTAAATCCACTCCTAATCAAACATCGATATAAACCAAACATCTAGTGTCTTGACCTATCCGTCAAAGACTTTGGCACCTCCGCCAATAACTCCTCTGTGACAATGTGCAATGAGCCAATGACTACTCTATCACAGTCTGGCACCTCTGTCACAAGACCAATCGTCTAATCACGCTTTCTATAAATCAATAGAACAAACATATCAAGTCAAATCAATGCATATAATAACAATAAGTATGTGGTTTAGGGAAACTCAAGTTATATCTAACTCGAGTCATTCTCCCGAGTTCGACATTGACTTATACCTTTCGTTCGTAGTCTCGGTCTAAAGAAATATCAATTCTGAATTCAAGACTGTCTCTGTAAATCTGAAAGGACATATTGAGAATAATAATATCAACATTCCATTCACAATTCAATACTGAATCTGATCAATCTGAATTTAATTCAAATCAACGGCATAACGGCACAATCCCGATATCCCCGTCAATACAATAACAACATATATCAATTACAAACCATAACCCATATCCATTACAATCTGTAATCAATCCATAATCCAAATCTGTTCAATTTCAATCGATAAAATTAGAAAATCATAAAAATTCCAAAATCAACTTGTTTTTCGATCTGACTTCGATTCTACGATGTCTAGTATCTCCAGAACACGTAATATCAATCAACTACTGATTCCTTCAACATATAAATTTCAAACCATGATAGAAATGAAGAAAACTTACATCCTTGTGTAGCTCGTGACGAGAGGATCTCAGAACTGTGCTCGGATCTGAATTCTGATAATCAGATTTGGTATAATCAAATTCTAGGCTATGAAAGAATTTTGAGGAAATCTTGCTGGAGCTCTCGGTTTTCTTTCTGTCAAATTGAAGGGAAATGCAAGGTGTATATAGCCCATTATATGGTGGAGACAAGTGTCCTCAAATCCCATAATTGCACTTTAAACCTTGAAGTCTTCATTATTTGCAATTTGGTCCTCACAACTCTTTTTACTTTCATTTCACTCCTAAAGAATTATAAAAACCGTGAAATCTAATTCATCATTCCAAAGTTCATAAATCAAATAATATCAGATTAAAATGATAAAATCTCGGGCCTTACAATTCTCCCCCTCTNGAACATATAAGGAATATCAAATGGTGCTTTTAATTATAAATAAATTAAAAAATGGAAGACAAAACAGCACACGAATTACTACAACATCATTTGATGATTAATATATACATAAGACCAAATAACAATCGAAACACTATAACAACTTACTTCAACCAATATTTAAACAATAAAAAAATTGGTGAGGGCAAAATCATAATATATATATTATTAAGGGCTCAGAGGTAAAAAAACACAATTGAGAGTTTTANGAAATAATGGTGCTTAAATGGATTGGATGGCTATTATATTAAGACTGAAACATTGTATTGCAATATATGAATATGCAAATTTTTTATTAATATATCTTAATCATGGCTGCATCTTTGAGTCTCAGGTGCTGCAATTTTCTTGGATTAATAATTACTCTTAAACTTAGAAAAATCAATTCAGATTTGTTCAATAATCTTTTAGAATTTTCGAAACATGTGTCTGCATGTTTATAAAAATCCCTTGCATATTGATCAAAATTTTCGGGTCTTTAAATCTCTTTTTCTTCATTGGAAGTTTTGTCCTTGAAACTGGAAGTGGCTTGGTTTTCAATTTTTTTTCCAACCGTTAATACTAAAATAAAAAATCACTAATGAAATCAATATATAGTCCAAAATAGTCAATCTGAATTAAATCCCAAAAATTGTAATCAAGTCGTCATTAGCTTAACTTTAAAAACCCAAACAATTCTTTATTTTCACATTAAATATTGATTCCCATCAAGACCATGAACTTGGTTCTGCTATAGTCCAAAGTAAGCAATCAAACTTAAATCCCAAAAATCGTAACCAAGTCATTATTGCAGTTGCAGTTAGCATATCTCGGTTTGCAATTATTACGGAGAGGTCTTTTGGCCATTTTTTGCGATAAAACAAGTGGAAATGATCATAATACCTAAAAATGGTGACAAATAGATAATTCAAGAAATTTTTGGCACATATATAGATCGAATGAGATTTTTTCAAGAAATTTTTCAAAAATGTAAAGTTTTGAGATTTTGTTATATATGGATAGCCTACTTCATTATGTTTCCAGAACATTTTATGCAATCGAATTTCGAATTCTCTACGCAAAGTTATGAGCTCAACAAGAATTTCCAAATACGAAAAAAGACCTAGGCGTTGAGGCGTCTTTTGGCGGCACTGAGGCATATGTACCTAAAAATTTTTGGCATTGAGGTGCCTTCTAGTGGAGCTTATGCGCCCGGGAATTGAATTAGCGCCCGATAGACGATGCTTAAGCACCCTGTCTGCTCAACTTAATACGGTGCCTAAATTTCTCTCAACAGGATTATGAACCTGACGACACTGGTACCACTTAAATGTCACGTCCCGAGCCGATGTGTATCGATATCGGCGTGGTTTAACAATCACACTCGTAAACAACAAGCTCATAAGTATATAATTTCCAAACCAGTCTATTTCTCTCATGAAACGAAATATATTGTCTTTACAAATTCAAAATAGCATGATAATATAATGTTTTAAAGGAGCGAAATGTAAAACATAATCTAGTGAAAACGAAACTAAACAACGACATCAATCTTATTTTTATTCACAATCCTCAAAACCGAATTAGTTATTCATCCTCAATCGTTTTATTCATTCTTATGTGAGAGGTGTTTGGATTGGGCGGATGAGTGATATGGTCGTCACTCAGTAAATGAGTGAGGAAATCATCCCAATTTCGAAAAAAATACATATATAATAGTAGATTTTGACAACAAATAAAATAATTTTTGGATAACAGTAACAATAATTGGAAATTCAATTATCACTAATAACAATAATCATATTTCACTAGTGAATTGAAATAACTATATTTTTCATGGCTAAATTGATATTAGTCTCCTATATGTTACTCTCTAAGTGGTGATACCAATAATCAGTAATAAACAGTAATCATTAATGCATAATACGTGTAAGGTCAAAAATACGATAACGTAATCCAACTGCATGCAAATCTAGAGAAAATGAAAAATGCCTAATTATATCATTTTAATTGCATTAATTAAATGTGGTAGACATGTTTACATGTTTAAAATGTAGTTTTCTATTAAAATGCATAAAATCGTGTTTTAAAAGTTATTCGAGACGCGATCGAGGAACAAAGAATGTGGACCATAAAAGAGAAAATATTTTTATTAAATGATTGTTTTTAATTATTTAATATATAGTATATTTTAAATGGTATTTTCAAAAAATGGTGCTTTTTGATATATTTTTACACGCTGAATCGTATTTTAAACCGATAATCGATTTTCGACGAAAACATGGAATTTTTTAGAACTTGGCTAATATTTTCAAAAATTTTCCTAAACGAAATAATTTTCCTATATTCTAATGGGCCTATTGAACCTAGGTTATTGGGCTTAAACTTGTACCACATTATTATATACCAAAGTTTTGGAAGTTTCTAAACCCTAAACACTAAAACTCACTCTCAAACACATCAAGAGACCTATGGTTTTTTCTCACGCCACACACACTCATGGTTTGAAAGCTTCCATGCCACTTTTCGAAGGAAAAACGCGGCAAGCTTCCTCGTCTCTCCGCCAACGTCTCTCGCGTCAAGGATTGTTTTTCGTGCGTGAAATACGCAAAGGCAAGCCTTAATCTTTTTTCACTTATCGTTCATACCATACTACGTGTGTTATACATGATTGCATGAAAAACATGATCTACTCTTATATATTTTCGTTTTTATGACTTGTACATGATAAAACCTGGGTTTTCTTGCTTTTAAATTCATAGTTATGATGCACAAAGGGGCTGCCATGGTAGGGTCATTAAAAAGGACAAATTTCAGTAGGTTTAAGAGCCCCTAGATGCATGGTTAAGGGCTGAACACGAACTAGGAGAGGGCTGCATGATTTTTTGAGTTTTCTCATAAACTAGGGCTCGGCTTGTGCTTCGTAGAAGGGCACGACCACTAGCTGCCATAGGGACATGTTCAAGGGTCCTAAGAAGGTCTAGTCATGGTCCTAGATGGGCTAAGGGGCACCTGGTGTGTAAGGACCGTGTATCATATTATCGTAAATCATACTGTGATTATCGATAATTCACGAGAATGTTATGTGATTAGAGAAAATATGTTATGATAATGAAAGATTGTACTAGAAATTGATTTGTCATTGAATGATGTGCTGAACCGCAATAGAAATTTGACATATTTTACGGTTTTCAGCATAATTATCTGAATATTAGTCCAAATCAAATGAAACTAAATTCGTTGAAAAGCTAATACATAGTACTAAAACTTTCATGTTTTGAGTTTTGTTCAAATCCATTTGAAAATAAGGGCAAAATCATCTTGAAGTGTAACGTGGGCATTGTAATTATGCACTGACACATTTTGGGAAAATGAGCATAACTCTCGCGTCCAATATCCAAATTGAGTTAGGTTGATGGCAAATGAAAGCTAAGAAATAGATCTACAAATGTCATGTTGACCACATTTGCTAATTTAGACTCGAGGTTGTTGGACAGAACATCTCGCGCCCGAGCACGAGATGTTACCGCGCGAGACTGCCAAATGTGAGGTGATAAGAATGAGTTTGCTGTACGTTTTCTTCATTTTATTTTAGCAGCTTCGAGAGAGAGAAAGAGAACTCGATTTCTATTGTACGAAATCACCTCGACACACTATCAAAACTTGGAACAAAATATATATTCGGAATCATCGCGTCGAGAGCATTCTTTTGAGATAAGTTTCTTCTAGTTTCAGCACCTTTATTTATTAAAGTGCTGGAATAGCATGTATTTGAAGTCGAGATCCATATATGTAGTAGAATAACCGACAAGAAACTAAGTTTTGAAGTTGGAACTGAATTATGTTATGATTTCGATTTGATATGAATTTTTAAAGGTTCAAAAGATATTTGAAACCTATATTGTTAAATTTGAATGAATTTATTGATTGAAATGAATGTGTTATTGATGTAGATAGATTTTTATACGGGAATCTTCAGCTACATCGATTGGAAAGGAAAAATTGAGGTATGTTGCGACCGAGTAACATACGACATGTATCTGTATCATATAATATATGTTTGATTGATTTAACTGAGAATATGTGTCTATATGCCTTATTTGTTGAGTTGATGTGGCATACATGATATACACGTTGATCTATGATTCTTGGATACCTTGATATGATTGGATTTGATTCTGGGGTTTGTGAACATGATGTTGTGTTTAGCATTATGTGGCCCTTAAAGCATAGTCATTAGTGACCCCGATGATTGATTGAGATTTGGGATTTGATAGCGCTTTGTCGATGCTATCATATGAATATCCCTGATTGAGGCCGGTGTGCCAGCTCGAGCATTGATTTGATATCGATTCGATTGATTTTGATATATGCTCAGTGGATGGGCATTTGACCTGGTACCTCCACTTCATACATGTATTGCATATCATATATCATTGTTTAGATACTTGTGGTATATATTGTGGTTGTTTCATACAGAGTTTTGCCCACCCCTAGGGGGGCTGTTGTTGTCTTTGTGTATGGACAGTGACAGGTACTTCAGGTTATCAGGAGACCGGAGATGGTACTTCTGGAGGGAGTCACTGTTGATTTGAGGTTTAGTGGTTTATTCCAGTATATATATGTATCTATATACCGGGGCATGTCCCGAGAATATGAGTTGTTGTATGTATTTGAGTATTGATTATCTGTGGGCATATTTTATGATGTAAGATGAAATACTATTTTTAGTATTCAAGTGATATATTTTGGGTTAATTGTAAAAAAAATTTAAACTCGTTTTCTGCTATAATTAATTCACCCTAATCAAATTGCATTGTAATAATAATTAGGAGTTAAGAGCCCCACACGGTGCGAGGAAAAGGGTTATCGTTGCTAGGTGGAGTCGCGCGAGCTCGTGTAGTCTCGGGTGAGGGATGTACATGCTTGGGTTACTATGTCTGGTCCAGTAGGATCTAAGGGGTTCGGTTAGAGTCCCAGTAGGGTCAGTTAGAACCTGGTTGGGTCGGCCAAGGGCTAGGGTCGAAGCAAGTTAGGGTTTTTGAATTAGTGCAGGAATTTCCAGCAGGTATCTAGGCTTGATCAAAGGTTTTAATTGGCTTGATTTGGTTTTATATGGTATGGTTAGCTGTTAATAAGTTATGTTTCAAGTTTGGTAAGCTTTGGCTATGTTTCAAGTCGATTTGGGTTAAAACCGAGACGTAGGTTTAAGTTTTAAAACGAATTGAAAAATTAGTCGAAGAGCTTAATTTTACGTCTAAGAAATGCTTATGGGTGTATTTTAAGGTGTTATGTTAAGTTTGGATGGATTTGGTTTGTCGTTTTAAGGTCCAAGGATAAGTTGGGAAAGTAAGAGTTTCAGGGGCAAAACGGTCATTTTACGCGTGAAAATGTTGGACATCTTGGTAGTGCCCTAAATGTCGTAATGAATGTTAAAAATTTTATTTTGAAAGTTTATGAAATTTTATGATGAAAAACGATAATGCTAAAAGACGTGTTGCATGCTTGGTTTTAAAGAAAAATGATATATATGCATGAATTTTTACAAGTGATGAATATAATGAAAGGTTGAAGGAGGTGACTTGATTGTGAATAATAGGAAAGGATATGATGATATGTAAGGTCAAGGCTCAGTTGACGGGTGAGAGTGTCGCTGATGTCCCCGCCGCCTGGTATCATGATTATACGTAGATGAATCCATCGATCAAAAGCTAAAACGAAAGTCACAATTAATTATCTGAATTCAATGCAAGGGAAATGTATACGTATATGATGAAAGGAAAAAGGATATGGTGAAGGAAAAAAATGTTTAAAGTTTATTCATGTTCATGAAAAGCTATTTTATTAAAAGTATCTTTCAGTGTTGCTTGCGAATTTATATANGGTGAGAATAATTTTGATGATGACGGAGGACTTGATGGTTGAACTAGCTGGACTGATGGTGCACACAACCCGAGGATCTTTGCTAGTTTTCCGCATTAGTATGATTTTAAAGATTTTATGACTATTATGCTTTTGAATGGTTTTTTAGAGGATTTAAGATATTTATGCTACATTTGAAAAATGCAAGCTTTAGGTTTAGTTTGACGATTTTACGTTTCGCACTGCGTTCTTGTGTATTTTTAAATAATAGGTTGGTGGTTTTTTTTAAAAAATGGTGTAAAAATATATTTATAAGCATAGTATGATTCGGTCGAAGCTTGAAATTATTTTTTAAAAAAAATTAGTATATTTTAAAAAAAAAACGAGTAGTAAACGTTTCAATACGTATCCCTACCATTCAGTTCACAATTACTCAATGTACAAAAATTAGTAATCAATGATCATATTTTCATTAAAAAAAAAAAAACATACTTTAAAATATACATGTAAATATATTTTATTTTGACATAAAATATACAATTTAAAAAAAAAATTCCACTTAAAAAAATAAATTTGCAAAACTTTATGCTCGAATTTGACAAGACTTTGCCTTGATAATCTGACAGCACTCGGACAGAACTTCGGCTTGGAAAAAATTTGAAGAATTTTGTTCCCTCTTTAGCTAGTGTTACTCGAAAATTTGAAGATTTTAGATGATTTTGGTATGTTATTTGCTTTAACACGTTGCCTCTGTTTATAGACTACTCAATGTGAGTTGAAAGGTTGTCATAATGGCCCTCTTTCAATGGCTATTATACACGTTTTTTTGAGAAATAAACAACATTTAATGTTGTGTATTTAATTCAGAAATAATGGTGCTTAAATGACTATTATATCTAGATTGAAACATAGTGTTACAATATTCAAATTTTCGAGTCATACGTCTTAAGCATAACTGCATCTTTGAGTCTCATATGCTACAATTTATTTGCATTAATAATTTCTATTAAACTTAAAAAAAATGAATTCAGATTTGCTCCTTAATCTTTTAGAATTTTCGAAACATGTCTCTGCATGTTTATAAAAATTTCCTCGTACGTTGATCAAATTTTTCGGGTCTTCACAACTCCACTTTGTGTTAACTCACTCGCCACTCAATATATAGACCTGTTTTTTAACAAAATGGACAGCAAATAACATTACTCTTTCATTTAATATAGATGCAGATGACTTTGAATTTATGACTTGCTTTTCCCAAAAATTTGAAATTATAGGAGTTTGCAAATAGATAGTTTTATAATCTAATTGAGATGAATCATTTGCAGTTGCATAGCGATCCAAAACATCACTGTCTGATCTTGAACTTAAATAGATTGCAAACAAAGACCAGAAGTTATCAAATTCCCACATGTTAACCCAAAAACCTTACACAAAAATTGCATAGAATCCAAGGGATCAACTTATCACATTCGAACTAGAGAGAAAACATCCCATTACAGCACAGAGAAAGCTAATATCCCAGTTAACAACATCGCACAACACGGTTCGAACAACAATAATCAAAAAGTAAGTCTATAATTAGAAACCTTTAGAGCCAGGAAGATCTATCCACTGGAGCTGAAGTTCGACTTCACCACACTCGACGTTTTTCAATCTCAGGCACAAATCTTGCACTACTTTCCCATCTTTCCAGATCACAGAACTTTCTTCAGCGAGGCAATTGGACCTGGATGGTTGTATCTTTGTGATTATGGTGCCACTTGGAAGCCCCCCAAGATTCATCTTCAAGGCCTCTATGTATGGTCGTATATCAAATTCTGCGACTCCCATTTTGTCGTCCATGCTGAATGTGTCGTGGTCATAGACAGTCTGAAAAATGTACATGAATCAGCAAAATATTTTTCATAGATACTGAAGAAACAACATCAACGAGATATGACTAACTAGCCTACTGCGCACTTCAAATTTTATGTATACTTTTTCTAGAAATCTGAAGTAGTGCTCCCAAATATAGCATATTCACCTACCCACCCACCCCCCCCCACCACACCCCGTCTGTGGCATTATGTATAACGTAAAACTTTTCAAGGATTGTTGTTCTCTTCTTATGCTTCAACATTTCGAATACAATTTTTTAAAAGAAAGATTTGCATTTAAAGCTTTGACATCAACCATGCACAGCCACAGGGTAGCAAACCGGATAATTTCCGTGGTAGAAAATTAAAGTATATGATTTTTGCAGATTTGTGTTGATTTAAAGTACTTCTAGAAGAAAGTCGAGCCTGAACAAATGATATCTAAACAGTTTCCAAAAATGGAACCAGCTATAGCATTTACTTATAATCTATAGGCCAAAGGTGAGTATAGATGAGCTCTCACCAGCGTAATTGGAATACTAGGATTCGAAATGGAAAGTGTCAAGTCCTCGTTCCATTCTGGATTTACATCCTTTCTGATAACACGAGTCTTCAACTTCTGTAAAATATATTTATCTATAAAATAATGATTCCAGAAACTTGAAATGCGAAAAACGAATGCAAGGACATGCGAAATAATTGAAACATTCTGGTTACAGGCTACTAAGTTGTGTAATTTATCTAAATTAGTAAGAACATCAAGAAACTTCCCTCAATGGACAAGGAACGCTATAAGCTTTAAAAGAACTACTGAGCATATTTTCGGCAAATTCAACTTATAAAGCCATGGTTTTATTACCATATAGTTCGACTAGATGATCAAAATTTTTGAACATGGAAATTAACTTTTTGGGTGAGTGGCCTTAAATATTTCATCACCTAATAAGTTGACACATCCAATTGAATGAAACATCCATAAATGCACCTTCATTCAGAATCCAAGATAACACAAATCAAGAAAGAAAGAAGAAAGAAGTGTAAAAGGACAAGGACAAAAAAAAAGGAGAACTAAAATCAACCCACCAAACTTCATCAAAACGCCAAGATGAAACAAAAGGGCAGCTAAACGAATTGAAAAACGTTACAAATATACAAGCAAAGAACACAAAAACGAACATCAAATGCTAAAAAAACGTACAAGAAGAAGGAGATCAAGAATGCAACTTTACCAAACAGTCAATACCACCACAGAAAATAAGCAAATATATCAAAACCCACATGAGAAAACACAAGAAAAAGGACAACACAAACCAATCCAAAATCCAGAGATTCACACGTGCTCGATGAAGAAAAGTTTGAACAAAAGAACCTGTCTGCCCATCTTCACAACAACGTAAGGATCACTGCTTCGGACATCACGGACAGCAAGATTGATGCCTCTTTTGACCCGAATTCTAAGCAGCCCCAACAAATTATCCATCAGAGATTTCGCAGAACTTTCTGACTGGTTGTTTGCATTGGGCGAATCCATTTATTCTGATTTATATCAGATACTCTCTCTTTAAGCAAATCAATATATAATAATATAATGTTTTGCCACCACTCTATTAGCAACCAAAGTGAAGTTTCGTTGATCCTCCCTGGCCCCTGCAAGAAATTAGAAAATTAAAATTATTACACAATGCCAAACCAAATGAAATGTGGGACCCAACAAAAAAATCTTTCCAACAAAATTTCATCTTTCTTGCAAATTTGATTCGATTCACACTATTAAACTTCAAGCTTAATACAAGACATACGACACATGATCTACGAACTTTCCACAGTCCTACGTAATCTTGAATCCAAGATTTCATCCCACAAATAATAAATAATTATGCATACGTCAAAAACAATTTAATTCCACGCCATGAAATCATATCAAAACAATCAAGAAATGAAATTTGCAGCCGAGTAATCGATGGGCAAAACTCAAAAATAGATACCAATCATCTCAAAAAAAAAAAAAAAAAAAACANTATGGAGTTGTTTGGACAGTTTGTGGAGGAACCCTCTGGAGAAATTCTCTATGAAGAATATACGGCTGCTATTCTAGAAAAACAGAGAAGTGATTCTTTGATAATTGTCTTTAGACCAACCAAAGACAAAAATGGGGAACTGAAATTTGCTTCTCGTACATTTATAAAGGTGGCATTTTTTTTTAATCCCTCGAATAATTTATTCTATTATTACTTTTCTTTTTTCTCCAAAGGTGCGTAGGTTTGTTGGCACGACGTGAATGACGCATGTTTTTCTACCGCATGGC
Source organism: Primulina huaijiensis (assembly GCF_012295235.1). Classification (NCBI taxonomy): domain Eukaryota; kingdom Viridiplantae; phylum Streptophyta; class Magnoliopsida; order Lamiales; family Gesneriaceae; genus Primulina; species Primulina huaijiensis. The sequence continues at coordinate 3,084,771 of NC_133318.1, read as the reverse complement.
TTGTGTTTTCCCATATGTCTCCACTTTAAATTAACAATTTTTTTAAAAAAAAATATTGTTTTTATTACAAGAAAAATATATTTTATGTAAACATAATTTCTGAAATTTTTTTTTTTTGCAATTTTGGATTATTTATATTTTCTTGATGACATGTTCATAGTCGTAAAATTTGATAGACATTAAAAGTGCATTTAGCATATAATACAATGAATGTACTTCAAAACCATTTAATACGATATTTAGTGAACAATTTTAATGTTAAATGCTATACCATTTAAGCCTGCCCTATGCACACATTAACCAGATATTAAATGGTTGATTGGTGATTATCTTTCTCTGTACGTTATGGTATTCTTGTTCAAGTGCCGTAACTTTGTTGTGTGCTTAAACCGTATATATGGACTAGTGTAAAAAATATCTAGAAATTTGACGAATTCAACACGTGAATAGGTTGTGGCTGTGATCAAATCATGCTCACCAAGTGGTATTGGATGTCTTAAAGTGATGCTGAAGGTATAGATGGAGTGATACATATAATAATAGTAGCATTATTTGGGGTGTCAATTCGGGTGGGTCGGGTCGAGTCGGGTTGAGCAATATTATTATTCAAAAATTGCTCAACCCGAACCCGAGCCAACCTGAAAACTCTCAATCCGATCAACCCGTATAACCTGATTTTGAATTTTTTTAATAATTTTTTTAAAAATAAAATTAAATAAAATTCAAAAAAAATAATACCAATATTTTAATTTAAACACATAATAATAAAATCTCTCTCATATATGTGATTTAAATTTGAAAGTTTAATTGTAGAAAAATAAAGTATATTTATTAAATCAAATAAACAATTGTTTAAAAAATAAAAAATGTTCAAAATAAATATTAAATTATGAAAATTTATTATATAAATATAAAATAAATATTTTTTCAGACATACAATATATAAAAATGTATGCAGTATTTATTAATTATATACTTTTTTAAAAAAAAATTAAAAGTTGACCCGAACTCCAAAACTCCAAACCCAAACCTGATTTTTTTCGAGTTGAACCGTGTCGGGTTGGTGGGTCGTGTCGGATTTTGACACCCCAAAGAATTATAAGGGTGGTTAAGCTGTTGATTCATTGTCCTTGAATTTTAGTATCCTTCAGGTTCTGTACGTGCTACTATCCATCCCAAGTCCTTCGTGAGAGCGAGTTTGGAAAGAAGTTCAGTGTTGGTGCTGTTTTAATTCTTCAAAAGGTAGTATTTCATTCCATTTTCCTTTTCTACTGTTTTTCATGAAAGTGTCGACTTTTTAAGGAGTGGACTTGATACCTTGTGGGTACGGACAACAAAACCTATTTTTGATCAACAAGATAAGGCAAGTGGTGGCAACAAATGTGCGAAAGTTGGTAATTCTGACCGTAGCCTCTCAAGCAACTCTTTTGTCACTAAAGACAAAGTGAAGAAATTCAAGAAACCAATGAAGTTCAGCGCAAAGGCAACCACTGAGAGAAATCTTTTGTCGTTCAATGGACAGACAAACAGTTGGATGAACTTTTTACCGACTATTAATACCGTGGATTCTGATTTCCATGTATTTTCTGTAGCCACACAAAATTTAATATGAACTCAATTTTACATGGATGATAATTGCAAATGGTTTTGCTGCCCTACATTAAAACCATACCTGAATTTTTCTTATAAGATTTTGTAACAGACTGAGTTATTACGAACAATTTGTTTCGGTAGTAAATAATACACATGCATTCAAATTTAAAAAGAAAAAAAAATTGAGCTCACTCTGACTAGTATAGTTATCGCAACTTCAGCAACAAAATAAAGAATAAAACAAAATTGACTTAGCCAGTGTAGGCCAACAAGAACATGAATTTTCAACACTACACTATTGAGAATTTGCCACTGCTGCCCCAATTACTTCTCATCAATCCCTCTTGCTGAAAAAACAAAATGCAGACTGCCTTCAAGGCCTCCAATTTGTGTGCAAAGGCACTTGCACTGTGTAGGAACTGCTGCGGCAGCTCAGACAAGAAGTATTCTTGGATGCAGTCTCGTCTCATCTGGATTTTGGAGAACCTACACAAAGAACTTTTTGAGCCGGTCCAGAGTCTGAGCTGCTCTTTTGTTATTTGGCTCGAGCACGAGTACATATCTGAAATCTATAGAGTACAAGTAAAATATGAAGGAAGATCATTACAAGAAAAATACAAGCAAATGGGGTATTATTGATCGAGAGAGTTTAATGAAAAGGAGAAAGTTGATCAATCGCAGTCTGCTTCCGATGACCATTAATGGATAGTTTTTTTATGGGTTCTAATTACATTAGAAAAATACGTAAACCAAAATCCAGATCAACTTCAGTGGTGTGCATTTTTAAAACAAAATAGTTGAATCACCATTACAATCTACTTAATTGGTTCCATTCAGCAGGTTCCGATGTGCATAGGAACCCGCAGTCCTTATCCTTCAAACGTTGGCTGATTCTTAAAAACTGAATTGAACTGTTGTGACATCCCAGAACAGAAACCATACAACATTTACGGCAGACAGAAAAAAGTGGACTAACCTTCCATTGCTTCTTTATAACAACCCAACATTTCTCGTGCAGTTCCCCTCCTTAGAAAAGCCTTCACATTCTGCATGCATGGCAAAGAAAGCACTGAGTCCATGTTTTCTTTTAACCAATATAGATACCAAACAATTAAGCACTCAAGGAGCAGATGATACATTAGAAGTTAGAAGTTCACAAGGAACAAACACAACAAAGGACAAAGGTTAGTCAATATGTAACCAAAAGGTGCCATTTCTCCCTACACATCAAAAGATAATTCTCAACTAGACCTTAGCCCCTCAAAAAAAAAAATTCAGGCTTGCGCCATCCGAGTCCAATAAAAGGTTTATTATCTATTGAGACAAATTAAATTTGTCATCTCATCAAAATTATTTAGGTTGATAAACATAAATTTTCTGTTTAAAGAACTTCCGAACAGCACATGATCACATGCATACGAAATAATAATTCACATCTCCACCACAATGACCAATACTAGTTAGTACCTTTGTTTGCAAAGTAGGAAGCCATAAAGAAAAAAGGGGAAAAAAAGCAAAGGGGTGAGAAAGGAAGCACTAAATTATCTGCATTCCGTGACGATCTTCAACGTTCGTGGAAAACTGTTACTAAAGCTGCATGTAACTTGGGCAGCAGAAAGTTTTACCATATGCAATAGCCATAAGGAGAACAAGATGTTTTTAGAGCAAGACAAAGTCTTTCTCATACTAAAGAGCACGAATAAATTGTAGCATGCATTTACAATGGTATTACACATCAAGGAAGAGGAGAGAAACCTTCTTATCAAGGTCGATGGCTCGAGTGCAATCTTCTTCAGCTTGGTTATAACTATTAAACAAAAAATTAATGATTAATATAAAACATCCAAGCAGATAAAATAAGATAAAAAGCTTAACACTTTGGCCACCTTCCCAACTCCAAATAAGCAGCAGCCCGATTATTGTAGTATGTCGCATTACTGCTGTTGAGTTTGATGGCTTCTGAATAAAATCCGATGGCCCTCTGCCACTGCTTATCTTTGAATGCTTGATTGCCCTAAAATGATATTAAGACTATAAAATTAACATACACCACACACATAGGTGGCAGCTTCGACTAAATTTCACAACTAAACCAACACAAGTTAGAAGAAGGGGAAGAAAAGTAAAATTCTAAATCAACTTTGACAAGAAAAAATGTTGAAAATTTTGATAAAATCGATTAGAGTTGTTAGATCGATTGTCTGAATCTTTAAATTGATGCATATATTAGATTAGCATAGTTAGGGGATTGTGTGGATATGAATCCCAAAATTCCAGCTATTTCCTTTCTAGGGCTCTAGCCCTCTAGGTGTATATATACTTGTACAAACGTTGGAAGTATATACAAGAATTTTTCCTTTAACATGGTACCAGAGCCGGCGTTCAAACAGTAATATTCCGGTCACCGGCGTTATGCCCTTCCAGTCATCTCTTCCGATCTTGAAAATCGTCATTCTTCGATTTGTTACTTCGCATATTTGTTGGCCCATATTTTCAGAGACTGCGCGAATTGCAAACTCTGTACAAGTGGTCTCAATTTGTGCAAACATATTTGAAAGGAAAAGGAAGACTCAGTCATCTTCTGGGCAATGGACTGAAAGAAGGTGAGAGGCTTTGAAACATGGGATGAAGCCGACTCTATGGTTATGTCATGGTTGTGGGACTCAATAGATCCGAGAATCAGTGAGTTGTTTTCCTGACTTCTGCTAAAGCCATATGGGATTCAGTCCGTCGAACCTATTCCAAGGATCGAGACACTATTTATGTTTATGAAACATCTATGGTGGCAACAAAATCAGAATTTTCACATCAAGAAATTGGAAAGGAAGGACAAAATAAAGCTCCAGGACGTGAGAATAAGAAAGAATTTTGGTGCTTCTATTGCAGGAAGACTGAGCATACAAATGATAAGTGCTGGAAACTTCATGGCAGACCACGTGAAGGGAACTAGAGACATAGTTATTTGGTGCGCAAGGCGCACTAAAGCACTAGGACGCCTTGGGGCCTGAAACGCAAGGCAAGGCGCACACTTTATCGAAGTAAAGCACATTTGGCACAAATTTTAAAATTCAACATATATAAAGTATTTTATACTATTTAAATTAAATATTTTTCACAAAGATAACAAACAATATAAATAAAAATCCATTAATAAATAATGTAGTATAAATCATAACAAAAAACAAACTCCAATCATCTAAAATTAATTAGTAAGTCATACATGCATCATAGTATATTAAGGAAAAAAACTTCAAAAATCTAAATCATCAAATTATTCATCCTTCTCAACTTATCCTAATCAACTCCAAGAAATGAAGCTCCAGATTTGTATCTTTCTGATCCCTCATCAGTTTCACCAAAATCAATTTCTTCCTCCTCTTCATCATGATAACGATAGACAATAGATCTTCTTTTATCGTATTTAAAATACTTGTATCTGTCGTTGTTTCTTTCGTAAGGATGGACCTCGAGATCTAAAACTATAAGCATCTTCATCAACCCCAGAAGCTCGTCCAACTTCACCCTAAGTCAAACTATCATCATCAAACACATGATCATTTTCACCATAACTATTATTCTTTAGTTCCCCTATCAATCATTCGTTACTACCATCTATAAGATCAATCGTATCACGCATATTATATCAACACCACAAAGCCCTATTATACTTTATATAAACCAAATCATTCAACTTTTTTGCTCCAATCTATTTCTTCTTTTGGAATGAGACTGCTCATATTTTATACAAACTAATTTTAAGTTTAAAATAATAAATTTATTTAATATTTAGTACTCATGTATTCAAACACACTCCAATTTCGTTCATAATCAGATGAGTTACAAGTAAGGCTAAGAACTTTCAAGGTGAACTCTTGCAATTTAATGTGAATACCCATAAGCCAATCACCATTCCGCTGGTAATTTTGAAATAAAATAAAAAATTGATAATTAAAACTATTATATATATAAATTGTCATATAATAAAAATAAAGATTAATTGGTGATTTTTTGTTTATTTGTGTAACTGCCATGGGCATTCCAAAAAGTCATTCAGCTTTTTTGTACATTGGCAACTTATCCATAGTCTTATCTTGTAGCTCTTCAGTTTCAAACATCCTAGAGATACGTTTATACAAACCTGTTGCAACTTCATTGTCATTTTTTATATTAGAACCCGAATACAATAACTCCGGGTTTAAGAAATGTCCAGCAGCATGTAAAGGTCGATGGAGTAGTGTGTCGTCCATGTATGATCAATTATGTCAAAAATATATTTATACTTATTCTCATTATGATCAAATGAGGCAGCAATAACTTCTTCAGTCCGATCTATTGCATCAGAAATATAGCCCATTGGAGGCTTTTTTCTCCATCAAGCAATCGAAGAACTTTCACCATTAAACCACCAACTTTAACAACATAAACAACCGTATTCCAAAATGAAGGCAATAGTATAACCACTGTTGCCCGTTTATCTGGTGCCTCTTTTGCAAATCTACTAGTGGTTTATTTCTCATATGTAAACATGTTTCTCAAACTCGCCTTGTGCTTTTGAAACCACTTTAAAGCAAAAAAAGCAATTGAAAATGAGTTTTACCAGCCTGTTATATATATCCATCTTTCATCATGTTTAAAATTTGGGGCCTCTTACATATATATATCCATTAACCATCATTGCCCTTTCATATATCTTCTTCAAGTAAGGAAGTTTAACGAAATCTTCAAGCATCAAATCTAAACAATGAACAGCGCATTGTTATTTGGGGTGCAAAGCGCACTAAAGCGCTAGGGTGTCTTGGGGCCTGAGGTTAGAGCTGGAAAAACTCGTTTTGGGAAAGTTTGAGAAAAATGTTTACATCTGAGAAATTGACTACTAGTAGATTTGCAAGAGAGAGACCAGATAAACGGGCAGCAGAGATTATACTAATGCCTTCATTTTGGAATACGATTGTTTATGTTGTTAAAGTGAGTGGTCCAGTGGTGAAAGTTCTTCGATTGGTTGATGGAGAAAAAAAGCCTCCATTGGGCTATATTTATGAGACAATGGATCGGGCTAAAGAAGCTATTGCTGTCTCGTTTGATCACAAGGAAGATAAGTATAAAGATATTTTTTATATAAATGATCATAGGTGGACGATACACAACTCCATTGACCTTTAAATGCTGGGCATTTCTTAAATCCGTAGTTATTCTATTCGGATTCTAATATATAAAATGACAATGAAGTTGTAACAGGTTTTTATAAATGTATCGCTAGGATGTGTGACACTGAGAAGCTGCATGATAAGATCATGGATCGGTTGCCAATGTACAAAAGGACTGAAGGACTTTTTGGAATGCCCATGGCAATTAGACAAAAGAACAAAAAATCACCGAGTAATCAATATTTTTATTTTTATTTTATGATAATTGATATATAATAGTTTTACTGTTCAATTTTTTATTTTATTTCAAAATTACCAGCGGAATGATGGTTGACTTATGGGTGTTCGACACCCTAATTGCAAGTGTTCACCGTGAAAGTTCTTAACCTTACTTGTAGTGTGTTTGAACATGTGAGTACTAAATATTAGTACTTAATGAAATATTAAATAAATTTATTATTTTAAAGATAAAATTAGTTTCTATCAAATATGTGTAGCTTCATTCCAAAAGAAGAAATAGATTAGAGCAAAAAAAGTTGAATGATTTGGTTTACACAAGTACAATAGGACTTTGGGGCATCGATATGATATCGTGATATGATTGTTCCTATTTCTTTGGCTGATATAGATAATGGTAACGAACGGTTGATGGGGGACTAAATAATAATAGTGATGGCGAAAATGATCACGTGTTTGATTATGATAGTTTGACTTGGGGTCTATGTTGCATGGATACGGGTACGAGTATCATTTTGAATACGATATGGATACGGCGACACGTCAAATTTTGAAAATATAAGACACGATACGGCTAGGATACGATAATCATTAAAATATATATAAATATTATATATATTTATATTTATATAAATTTGGTATTGAAAATTAAAAATTATAGAGATAAATGTAATATTTCATTAATCATAATATCTTAAATACAAAATATTAAACGCAAAATCCATCTTAAGCAAGTAAAAAGAAATCAAACATCCATATCGGTTTCATCACCGACACTGCCTTCATCAGTAAATAAGACTGACTCCAATTCAGGTTCATCAAGAGACAAAGCGGCAGAAAGAGAGAAGAAGGGCGACACGATTGAATTGAGAGCAGCTTGAGCAGAAATAGAATGAAAGAGACGGACAAATATATTTAGGGATTTAAAAGTTCGGCCCAATTTATTTTAAATTATTTTCCTTTTAGTTTTTTAATTTTTTTTAATTAACCCCTAAAACTTTTAAATATTTTCAATTTTGCCCAAACGTATCCGAAAAACGTATCCACGCCGTATCCATGGAGTGTCCTCGCCGTGTCCAAAACGTATCCGGCTGGTCAACCCTAAACAAAGTCAACGACATGGATTTTGAGGTATCCGACACGCTTATCCGCGTGTCGTATCCGTATCCGTGTCTGATACTTCAAAAAAAAAATTTAAGGTATCCGTGCTACATAGCTTGGGGTGAAGTTGGATGAGCTTCTGGGATGATGAAGATGCCTATAATTTTAGATCTCGAGGTTCATCCTGTACGAAAGAAGCAACGGCATGTACGAATACGTTAAATACGATAAAAGAAGATCTAATATCCATCGTTATAATAATGAAGAGTACGAAGAAATTGATTTTGGTTAAACCGATGAGGTATCAAAATGATACAAATCCAGAGTTTCAACTTCTGGAGATGATGACGATACAGTTGAAAAGGATGAATAATTTGATAATTTAGATTTTTGAAGTTTTTTCCTTAATATACTATGATGCACTTACGACTTACTAATGAATTTTAGATGATTGAAATTTTTTTTTTTATGATTTATGCTACATTATCTATTAATATTTTTTTATTTATATTGTACATTATCTTTGTGCAAAAATATTTAATTTAAATAGTAAAAAATACTTTATATATGTTGAATTTTAAAATTTGTGTCAAATGTGCTTTATTTCGATAAAGTGTGCGCATCGCCTTCCGACTCAGGCCCCAAGGCAACTTAGCGCTTTAGTGCGCCTTGCGCCCCAAATAACCATGGAATTGACTTTATATCTTAGAAGAAATTGCCCCCCCAGTAAAACAGCTTCATCTTTTTTCTCTTCTTCATCAAATAAAAATAGCATTTGGCTTCAACATTTTAGATTAGGGCAATCGTCCTTTGGTGTTTTGAAGGTTATGCTTCCGTCTTTGTTTGAGGGTTTAGAAAATAAACACGTTCACTGTGATATGTGTGAGTTTGCTAAACACAAACATGTATCATTTCCAATCAGTAATAAAAAAAGTTCAATCCCCTTATATCTAATTCATAGTCATATATGAGAACCCTCCAATATTTTTAATATTTCAGGATCTCTTTGGCTTATATTGTTTGTGGATGATTGCACCCGAATTTCATGAAATTTTTTTCTCAAATTTAAGAGGAAATCAATGATGTGTTTCAAAATTTTCACAACATGATCCACATTCTTTTTTGCTGTGTGTACGGTAAAGGCTGTGAAATTCTGCAGAAAAAGAACATCATTATACTTTACCTTTTCTTTTGCCATCTCCGCTGATGCTTCCTGGGTTACAACAGTAGATGATTTAGACTTGCTGGCAATATCAAATTGCTCTTGTAAAGATGTATACATGGTCTGCAGGGTGTCCAATAGAAATCTATCACCCCCATGCCTGGCCAAGAGCGATACAGAAACTGGGCATTTGTCATAAACACCCAGCGGTATTGCAACCTTGAAAAAAGAAATAAGAATTTTTCAGCCAGGAAAAATAATATGCAAACAGTATGGTGTGTGAGAAAGGGGTATTTTAACTTTGACCTGGCAGCAGCCCGACATACTAGCTAAACTTGAAAGAGTAGATGTCTGGATCAAGTAGTCCTCTGACATAATCTCTTTTGCACCTAGTTTTGTAGGAGGATCGATTGTCGTAGGAATCACCAATATCCCTTCATCCTGTTGAGTCCAAATGTGTGAATTAAATAATAGATTAAAAATAACAGTAGCATCGCCATATCGAGGCCAAAATATCTAGAAACTTCATTGCTAAAGAATGTGATTGCTTTTACTACTTTTCCATTTATTGTTGACGTAGTAGTAAATTCTTGTCATTACAACTGGACTCACTAGGTTTTTAATCATATATAATTTTATATAAAAAAAACAAAATATTCAGCAGGTTATCTATGTCTTGCTTGTAAACTTTGGTCCCTCCACAGAGACTATTCTTTGCATCAGTTCTGATCCATTCAAGGAATAAGCTTCCAGGGTGCGTGCTTTTTCTATATAAAAAAAAACTACTATTATTTTAGAAATTAGGACGTCCATTTACTTTACTACTTTATTAAAAGAAAATCCTGCAAGCGTTATTGTTTTCTATGTTAAGAGGAAATTAGGCAAGAGATACAGGAAAATTGATGGTGATTGGCGACCTCATAAAGAAATGCTTTCTACCAGACACAAGCGATGTTAGCAAGACACGAGTAAAACATTGACAAATGTCATACTGGAAGAATGTATACCTTTAAAAGGGCATTTATAGCTGCGCGTAAATCACTCATGATAGTTTGACATTTTTCAATTTTTGTATCAATAGGCCCCAACACTTCAGTAGTCATTTGCGCTGAGATAACTGGATTTATAGAAGGCTTTGCTGAATTGATCCATTCACTATGACTTTGTCTGAACTCATGACTGAAATCAAATAGCAAATAAAAGCATTACTCAAAATTGCACAATTCCAACTTACTGCAGGACCAAAATTGCAATTCTCCTGAAAATTCTAAGAAATGAGTATTTCCAAGTGCAACAAATTAATTACTTTAATCTAATCGAACCTTTTAAGTGTCTGCAATACATTTGCTAGAAGTCTTATTGGAGAAGATTTTCCCTCGCCGTTTGACTGCTTCGTGTGGAATGATTTTAAGCTTGGAATCTTCAAAGCCAAATAATCACCGATATTTTCATGCCTCAAAACTTGTCCTGAAAATTGGAGCTTTATAAAGATCGAGAATGTAATGACCTACAATAGATCAACTCGCCCAAAAATTAGTGACATAAAAGAGCATACTTCCATAAAGCTTCTCAATGGACTTTATCACCGCCTGAATCACCCAGCTTGAAGGAACTTTTGACAACTGGAAAAGATCATCAGATATCAAAACACTCCTAGGATTGCGTTGTGCAGTATATGGAACCTGCAATAGCACATGTCCAACACGACGAAGTACACTAGGATCCTTGGCAAACCATCCTGCAAAATTAGTCAGTCTTTAATAATCAACAAAGGACAAAGGAAATAATATTTGGGATTTTAAAAAGGCAACAGACTGTTTTACTTTACTATAAATTTCTAATCAACTCAGAGTCATCTAGTTAATATACGGACAGTCACCCATCAGTATCAACATGGTAGCCAACAAATCAAATTTGGGGAGAAGATCCAATCAAAATTACTTGTACTGAAACTAAAATATGTGACTCAATATCAACAAAACCACTTTACTCAACATCTGTTTTCGTGGACTTTAGCGTCAAATAACCAAATAGAAATCATTAAAAAATAAACGGGAATTCATTTTGAAGGACTACACAAGAATAAAAGTGACTACGCTCTATAGTGCATGATGTATAAAATTATCATTTTCTCGGAAATTTAATTAATTGCATTTAAATAGTTACATAAACAAAGATATTCAATAATCTAAGATTGAAAATGTAAAAATCAATATCTGAAGGACCAAGTTGGACATGGTATGCCATAAAGGTACATGAAAAAAAGTGTCGGTCCTGAATGTGATAGCTAGTACTAATGTCTTGTGTTCGTACAATCATTGGATATTGACAACTATTCAAAATTCAATTACAACCATCTAGCTCATGAGTGACTTTTACATTGTTTGTGTTGTGCATTGTTGATGTTTGACTAATTCCATTACCAGAGACAACAAATTTACCCAAAAAAACACTAATATACTTGAGCAAGAAGATTTTCTCAAAGTCTTAAGTCACCTGTTTAAACATCTCTAAGAAAAGCTCTATTTATATTTTTTTCAAATTCTCCACCTTTCCTCTTTTATATGTGAAACTTTGACATCATTCCGACTTGGTCGTTAGCATGGTGCTATAGAGACAGATTTAGAGCATCTTAAAGAAGATGCTAATACACAGAATGAAATACCTACCAACCGTGTCAAGACTCCCAGATACAGATATTACGCCTGAAAGGGAGACAGCCCCATAAGATGGTCGAAAGCCTAGTACACCACAATATCCAGCAGGCACACGCACACCACCATCAGTATCTATGCCTGTCACGTTATAGTAAATTAAACATCCATATACTTTCGCAAAAAAAAGATACAAAATATGTAGCAAAAAAAAAGAACACAGTGCTTAAGCACCATCAAAATTGTAAATTGCACGCATTCCTCAGCGGCATTCTTTTTACCCTAAGAAATATAAAAAACTTTGAGAAGAGGAGATGATCCCACTGGATCGGGGGGAATCTTAAAATCAGCCATGACAAAAACAGAAGAACTAAGTATACAAGGAGCAGTCTCAAACTTGTTGCAGCAGAGATTCGCCATTCAAGAAATTCAATTAGATAGGACTTAGGAGAGACGAAAAACACATATCAATTGACTTGAGGGTCGCATGTTAAAACACATAGAGAAACATTTCATTGACATTATCAATGCAACCATGGAATACCATGTTTCTCGTGAATAGATAGGCCAAAGCTTCGCAAGTAATGGACTCTTAAGGATAGAAACATTCAGTTACCTAAAGAAAAATCAACAAAATTAGCAGCCACAGCTACGGCAGCGCCACTTGAAGCTCCTCCTGGAATTCGAGCAGGTGAGGTGGGATTAGTTGGTGCCCCGTGCCCGTAGTGCTTGTTTTCTCCACTTAGACTGGATATGAACATAAAAGCTAAGGCAATATTCAAAGTTTGAAATAGAACAATCTACAGAAGATGGCACAAAGGAAGGAGAACACATAGCCAAGAACAACTTCCAAGCTAGTGCAGATCTGAAGCCTATAAGGTAGAACTGTGGAAAACACATTTGAGTACAGAATGATGCAAACCTGAATGCCATGTCATCCACAACAGTTTTTCCAGTGCATGTGGCACCTCCGTCAACGAGGGCTGCAACCACAGGACTTGTCAAAGTCGCAGGCTTGTGTGTTCTAGACCAGTCTGGATTGCCAAAGCCAGTTACAAATCCTTCGATATCAAATCTGGTATCAAGATTTAAAATAGAATTTATTAGCCAAGAGTAATGCGCATATTTGAACATTGGCAAACATTTGAAGAACAGGAAACATTCTTATGAAGCAAGAAACTGATAATCAGAAAGAGAACTCTTTACTTTAAGAATAAAAGCAGGGGCTAATTGAACATCTGGTACATGAGGAATACAAAGATTATGCTCAAAAAAAAAAAAATCTTCAGTGACTCTTAATATACTCCACATATCGCTCCTTTTCAGACATCCAATATAGAAATTTGCGGTTATACTATTATGCGACAAAAAGAACCCTGCATAGCATTCTATGTAAATGAAACTAATATTTGAATTCAATCATGTCCTTTTTGAACTGTTATATTGAATAGACTGATGACACAAGATAAAGCCGATAAGAAAAATACAGACAAGGGTTCCAATCAAAATCCTTCCTTTTCACTGAATTTTCCATTAGGAAACAAATCAAATGAAGAAAACAAAACTAATACAAAAACTGGCAGCCAAAAAACTTCCACATATCAAGGTATTATTTAAGCCACCAATAAAACAATAACATAATACCATTACGAATTCAATGAAGGGTGGAATTTAAACGGCCTTACACATCAGAAACTGCAAAAGTGAGGCCAGTAAGTGGATGAGGAGCTTTTGGCGGCGCAGGCTGCGGAGGCGGCAGAAGCTGCAACCGCTCAATAAACGCCCCGAAATCTTCTTTCACCGCCCGTGTCAGCTTCTTAGCCATAATCAATATCCCAGCAAGTCCAAGCCCGAGCAAAACCCACAAATTCGCCGATGAAGACGCCATTTTATTAGCTATGCAGCGTTCAACTACTCAGTTCTTGATGTTTGTGCAATCCCTTATACCATGTGAGGATTTTTGGAGCAAAAATAACTTGACAGAGAGGGCTTGCAGCTACAGGGGATGAAGAGAAACCCAAGTATGCAGAGACGAAAGCCGTCTGATAAGTTATGTTTTACTTGAAAATTAATTTAAAATTTTAAAATATAATTGAATGTGACAAACTCTTCAAAACACTCATCATATCCCCAACACAATATGCTACATGTTTTTTTACCAACAAATAAAAAATTAGAAATTTATTTAAGCATAATACTACGATACTGAGAATGGTTAAGGGTTTTGAAATAAATTTTATTGGATTAATTTTTATTTATCAAATGACCATTATACTCTTTTATTCACTTGAAATTGGCCGAAATCCGTGGTGCTTGAGCTGAGATTGTTGGGTGCAATAATTGTCATTGCTTGGTAGAGCGATCGAATCGTGGTGCTTGAGCTGATGTGCGGTTTAAAATATTTGAGTTGCACCATTACCACCAGCTATAGCTTTTGGTAAAGCGACAAGCACTCGGTCCTACACTAACCATTGAAACAAATGTGTTGTGTGCGTATGATCTTATGCATGAACATGAATTTTTTTAAAATAAGTATTTGTATAAAGAACATGGTATATTCCACATAATAAAAATATGGTTGGTTTAAGCGTCCTTTGATTACAGAAGTACTAGAATGGATGACCTTCTATTAAGCTCTTGTATTAGATTGCGTCGAGCTATTGACACTAATCTGGTTGATTGTGTGTGTCTTAAAAGAAATGAGATATCATATCTTAATGGGTAAAACTAGCCTCTGATAGAGAAAGCGGCAACAACAAGAAAAAATAAGACTGACTACTAGGTGATATGAGACACCACCAACAGTAAAACATGTTTATGTCCTAACTCATGAGCCTAACAGCCCGGTACATTGACACCCAATCAGGTGTAACTCCTCATGTCTAATTGTTGCTTGGTATTGGGTTTTTCGTTGCCATATAACACAACAAACATTTGCTAACAGCTTTTGGCCTATTGGAGGGGATGACTGCTCCCAAGGTAGGAGTTCGAACTAGAGTTTGTGGGAACATGACAAGTCGGGTAACGAGATGATTGTAGCATGGCGAGAGGAAGGAATTAAGGGGTGATATCGAGCTCATGAAAGACCGACCCAAGCTAGTAGGCCCAACCTGCCAAGCTAGTTTTTGGGTGAATTCCTTGCAATGGGTTCATGATGTTGGCCCGAGCTCCATGGTCAAGTGACCGAGCTCAGGGCACGATTGTTAGTGACAAAGGGAGTTAGAATATATGCGGCTCATATTGATTTGGAGAGATCTAGGATATGTCATATATCAAATATTTCCCTGGATACCTTCATAAATAGATAAGGAAAGATCTTGGATAAACATGGATACAAATTTAAACGCGAAATAAATCTTTACATGATCTTTAATCACCCATCAAAGTTTACCAATAAATAAAAAGTTTATTTTACTTTATGATTCCAATATATTACCATTCTTATGCAATTTTGAGTTTTCTCTCATTTTTTTCATGAGTGCTATTTCACTTGACCGTCGGAAAGACCACGCCGAAAAACTATTTTGGCCCCCCTTTACGAGTTTTTGATTCATGTGTAGGAGCTCGGCCCATGAGTTGTGAATGAACTTTTGCGTGAGAGATTGACACATCTACCTCAACTTTTTCGGGTACATATTATCATTCATCAATCATGTTGTACAATCTTACTTCATTTGAAGTCACATTCTCAGTTAAAACTCCTCTTATACATTTACAATTAGTTTGATGATAAGTTACAACCGATCTGCAACTCGATTAAATAGACATCAAGCCTTTTGATCCTTGCTACTTCTACAGCCTTTCATCTTCAACTAACAGATGGAATCGATAAGAAGATTAAGATGACTTGAAAAATTGAACTTGTGATATGAACATTGATGATGATCTCTACTTTTCCTCGTTCATTCCTTTTGATTTTTAGACATATTGCTTTCCAAGAATCCACTTAATGGTTTTAATAATATTGTGTGGGTTTATATATAATATGATGCTATAAAAAAATCACTCATTAAAATACTTTGAATCGAATTGATCAAGAATCAATTTTTTCAATGGAATCGAATCGAACCGCCCAAAAATATAATTGTGTATCAAAGAAAACATGTGAGATGACTCCGCCTGGAGGCGAATCCACTCCAATGCTCAAGTCAGTATATTCTTTGAGAGAAAATAAATATAATACTAATGTAAATAATTGTACCTAAAAGGCATCCTTTGATTAGGGTCATGAGCCCTTTATTTATAGATGGAGAGTTCTGGTTAATATGAAATTGTATTGTGTATGACAACTAGATACGTATATATCCATGTAATATTTTATAATATCTCTAAAATATAATTAAGGATTTAATATGATTTTTACCATATCATCAATAGTACTAGCAAAAAAGTTACGATGAGTAAAATGCTGGAGGAACGTTTAAGTGAGGAAATTATATTTTAGAGTATGTAAGATAATATTCTAGTGGTATGTAATAAATTATTTTGAGCGTTTATTAGAGTGTGTTTTTTGAGGTGGGTCAAATTAAATGGCCCATATAGTCGTCTAATATTGAGTAGATAGTTAAATGATCTTTCATACCGATCAGGAAATGACTACAATTCCCAATAAGAGATCCAGTCAAGATATCGAGACCAACATAAGATGGAACATATATAAGAAATTCGGGTTAATTACGATTACCACAAGAATACCAAAGAGATCCAAAGTGATAATACGTGTTTGAGAATATCGTGATTAAGAGATCAAACACCTTTCCCTAAAGTACATTCCTTGCTCTGGAAAGAGATTCGTTGCACTATTAACTCATCAGATCACATAGGATATCTTCACGTAGGCAAACGGTTTGCTCCTACGTATTTCGAAACTACACCCAACCTCGCCACCTGATGACCCTCAATAGAGTTGATAAACAAGTCAAAGTGCATGCTAGTACGTATAGCCCCTACATTATCTCGGGTCAAAGGACTAATGGTGTACGGCCATAACCACAGACTATTCCAATCGGTAAGTGAGAACCACTTGGACAGTCCGAGGGAGGTTGTTTAGTGCATCATCATATGATCGCTCATTTTTATGAATGGACATTTCCATACCCTTACCAATTAAATATGGCGTTTATATCACATATGCTAGTCTCAAGCTCAAACGACATTTATCCTTATTTAAGGTGATTGATTCAACTAGGAACCTGTTTAGAATATACGGTACACTTCCTAATGAGTTTAATAATTTTATGCTGAGAGACAAATCTCATGGTCCTACTGTATATTCAACGACTTTATCTATTCAGCTTGCATGAGTGTACATATAAAGCATAATGTCATAACTGAATAAAACAGTAAAATATTATTAAAATAAAGATCGTTTTACATTAGATTCAATAAAACTCCAAGCCACAAGTTGGCTGGCTGAGCACATATTCTAACAAAAATACAAAGCATAATATATATTTAAAGTGATTTCACATATACACCTATTCATGAAGCAACAAAAAACAGTTCATAGAGCATACCATAAGATGTTTAAATTGATTTCATAATTAAAATCATGAACATAAGAAAAATATAATCGATCGAAAGTTCTTTGAAGAATATTTTATAGCCGAATAGAAGATTATAATGTCATGAGCACTTCCTTCCCAACCAAGCAACACAAATACGAAACACATATCAAAATCACATGTCACCGTTGCATTTTGAGTTGGACAAACTTTTCTAACAATAAATGGAACTTTTGAGTGGCATGGTGGTATTGATGCTTTGATGTGAGTACAGTCAATTGCACCAATTCAATCCTCAAAATTCGTAGGCAAACGATATAAACCATTAACATAATTATCTCGATCCATCATTTTTTAAAGTACCAAAAAAACTTAATTAAACTTATGTTGTTTGAATTTTGGAACTCTTTTCGTGTTGTATATATAGAAGTTAAGTGTGTATATAGTTATATAACCTTCTATTGTAAAAAAATATAGTAAAATTTTACTTATATTTGATATGTAGGATGATCGAGATTTTTAGGCTACATGCATCTTAATACAAGGGAATGAAATTAGATAAGAATAAGACATTTTTAACTATAGAAATTGAGTTTTTTTTTCCTGACCTTGTTCGTAATCTTCTAGATTAGTTAACATTTGGAACCAATAAAGATTTTAAAATTTTAAAACTCATACTTTTTTAAAGAAGTATAAAATATTCGGATACTGTCATTGAAAATGAAAAAAAAAAAAAAAAAAAGANAAGATGAAGAATAAAATTAAAGTGAAATGTTGACAAGTGACGGGGTGCAGTCGAGGAGAGAATAGAGTTGAATGACATGGCTTATTCGAGAAATTTCCATTGCTTTATGTTCAATTTTGCAAGATAACATGATATTCTTTCTATGGTTATGTGCACTAACATTTTAGGATGTTTTGATTATGTTGTCTCACGAGTTATTTTATAGTTAAACATATGAGATTTGATGTTGAATAAGTATGTTTGAGATAAGTTAAATTTGTGTCCGAGTTGTTTTGGATTAATTTTTATGATACAATGATGTTTTAAGCAGCTTGGGCTACGTCGAAGTGAATTTTTTTTCTTTTTCCTTTTTTGCTTAACTTATATGAATGATGTTTTGATGTTTTTATTGTTATTTCTAACTTATATTAAATGCATATGATGAATTTTATGTGCGCATCTTTTTCGCTTTGACGTATATTAGTTTTTCCTTAACTGTTCAAACAACCATGCAATAAGTATAATTATAAAAATAAAAAGAAGAGTTCTCTGCAATAAATAAATTAATATATGAACATGAGACTTACCGGTCGTCACATCGACTTTGTTGTGCTTCAACCTAGGGTTCTTAAAAAAAGTCCCTCATTTTGCGATTTTTTTTATCCGATTTAGACCATATAGTTATTGATATGTTAATAACTCCCAATTTTTTACACATGAGAGGAACATGTTAGATAATTATTCCCAATTTAGTGCATCAGTCACCTAATTTCATTCCAGATGCATGTGCAGATAGAAGATGAAACAACAGGAAAAAGGAGAAAGAAGGTGAATTTAGGCTAAGGCAATGGCAAAATATTAGGAGAAGAGTGAAATGAAATGAAATTTGTCACCCATACACTACACCATAACAAACCACTAGCGGTAGGGACTAATTTGGGTAAAAAAATGGTAGGGGTGTCAAAATACGATCCACAAACCCGACACGATTTAACCGGAAAAAAATCAGGTTTGAGTTTGGGGTTTTTGGGTTCGGGTCAGATCAGGTTGGACCCGATAGCTGACCCGAAAAAAGTGATCGGGTTGGGTTGGGTTGACCCGAAAATTTTAATTTTTTTTAAAAAAATATAATTAATAAATATTGCTTACATTTTTATATATTGTATGTTTGAAAAAATATTTGTTGTATATTTATATCATAAATTTTCATAATTTAATATTTATTTTGAACATTTTTTATTTTCTAAACAAATATTTATTTGATTTAGTAAATATATTTTATTTTTCTAATTAGATTTTCAAATTTAAATCATATATATGAGAGAGATTTTGTTATTATGTGCTTAAATTAAAATATTATTTTTTTTGAATTTTAATTAATTTTTTTAAAAAAATTTAAAAAAAATCGAAATCGGGTTAATCGGGTTGATTCGGATTCGGGTTCGGGTTCGGGTTCGGGTTGGGGATGAGCAATTTTTGAATGGTACTATTGCTCAACCCGACCCAACCCAACTCATCCAACTCACCCGAATTGATACCTTCAAAAAATGGCAACTTGAGAGGGACCATTTTAGTATGTGGCAAACAAAAAGGACTGAACCAGTACACTCCTAAACTACAGGGACTCAGATTGAGTATTATCGCTGGAAGATTTTAGATCTCCGTTAAAATGACGCGAGAAACTTAAATGGGCAACTTTATGTAAGATTAGGGATTATTTTTGCGGTTCGAAATATTGCATAATTAAACGAAATATTACAATAATTCTAAGAAATATAAACTCTTATAATATACTTTATATAATCAAGATTTGAAATACGAACAGTAAAATATATATTTTTTTATGATCAATGTTTTAAATAATATGTGAAAGTATAAGATTTTCGAAATTATTCTCTGTTAGCCCTCTTCTTCTAATTCACTTATCATTGTGGTTTATTATTTTAAATTTCTTTTTGGAATGCATCGATTATATATATTATTCGGGTACACTACTAGAACTTTTACATACTTTAAATTTTATTATTAATTAATTGTGTACTTCAGATTTGATTCTTCGTAGGCGAGTTGTTCGAATTGATGAGTACAAAACATCTTGAGATCGAAAATGTGTTTAGATCGAGGGGTGACCAAACACTTGTACTGAAAATATTATGTTTTTGAAAACGAGCCGTGTGAGCAGCTAAAGTAGATTTTCCAATACGAATGAGTACTTCAAGCTAATTTAACAGATAAGTATGGAATCAGCTCGATATACATAGTGAATATTATAAACTTAATATCAGCTCATTAAAAAACATTAAATATAGAAGGTAATTATTTGTTTCTGGAAGTTCAAAAGTCAAACTTCTTTGTCTCATCCTTTTCTATTTCCAGAAAGATTTTACTAAAATATTTGATTGGTATAACTTTTGTTTAAACCTACTTCAGCTCGATTCAACAACTCTATTGAGCTGAAACTCCTAGAAGCTAACTTATTAATTCAATCTGTCCAGAAAAAACTTTCTAATAGTTACAATGACTTCTCACAACTCAAACCAGTTCAAATAAACAACAGGTGTGTGAGAACACATGTGACGAACTGTGCCTTAAAATACTAATATTTTAATATTTGCGGAAAAATTTAAAATTTTCTATTTAAATAATTAGTTATAAATATAACTCGTAAAATAAATCACTGTCATCACTCGTACTAAAAATAAAATTAATATTAAAACTCCATTATTTGAAATACCACAACCATCAAAATCTCAAGTTTAAAACCTCCACCATAATTTGAAAATGTCTAACATATTACAAAAAAGTCTCAACTTATTAGTCACCAAAATCAGTGCAATAAAATAAGAGTAAATAGTTTTTAAAACATGCATAAATAAATCTCGTAAGCTACAAGTTCCTCGAGTTTGCACTGCCACTAGTCTGAGTCAGCTCACTGTTCACCGCCTCCTGTCTCCTCAACTACATCATCTGCATCAATCAAGTCTAGTGGGCCTAATGACTCAGCATGTATAAACCGTGAATAACAAGTAATACGTAGTAAAAATCCATGCAATTTAAATATAGCTCATACATAGTATGATATAAGCATAAATATGTATAACACTACTTTCATGCATAAACTTTTTCATAAAATCATATTTTCATGCTCATCGTAATCGTAAATCATTTTGCGTAGAGTTCTATTCAATGCAAGTGGCCCATAACATAAATCATTTGTTCAAACTAAACCATAGTACTGGGCCGACAGGGATTACCACAGCCCTTGGACAGGATGTCCGCTCCCTAACATAATATAATTCCTCCAAAAAGGTTGAGAGGTCCACGAACACGTTCTCCAGCTTGCAAACCCGTAACATAATTTGTCATAAGACAAATCGCATACCACAAAAATAATTATTTTGCATGTCATACATACTTATGAACATCGTGATCATGGCACCCACTGCTCCAACCCTTATGCTAGCCAACCAGACCCTAACCACCCCGTACTAGGACCCTAAGACTCCTCCTAGACCCCAGCCATGGGCCCTTGTCCAGCCTACAACCAAACCCGACATGAAACCCGTTAACAATCCCTTTGGTGCCGCCATGTGCTTGTTTTAGTTCCTACTGTACAGCAGCCCTTTGCCCCATCATGAACCACCTAATGACATCTAAACACACCCAAAAACATCCCTGTACGTAGCAGCAAGCCCTAAGTACTGCCCAACAATGGCGACTATCAAAATTCAAAGAAACGTAGAAGTTCATACGTATTTCATATCGAAACGAGTTTTAATAACGTTCTAGCATACATATAATCAAAACAATGTATTTTCATGCATATTTTATATCAAAATACAATATATAACATGATCGATGCATAAAAAAAAGTTTAGACATGTCTTTGCATTAAAACATACGAAATATTGATAAACGAACGCGTGAAAAACAGAAGCCGAACGGAGATGGATTGCTGTGTTTAATGGCTTGAAAAGTGACTAAATTTACCAAAGAATGTTGTGTGATAAACGCCTAAGCTTGCTGATGGAAGAAAATAAAAAACAAGCCTAGCTCTCACCTTGAAAAGTTGGCCGAGAGTTGTGTGTGAGTTTAGTGTATGTTTTTGCTGTGTGTTGTGCGCGCGCGTGAGTTGTGTTATAATTTAAGGCTAGAACTTTTTTATATATTGCTTAGGATGTTTATTAGGTGTTTAGTTTTATTAAAACATCATTTAAAATTACTAATTAAGCCCTCACAATTTAAATTAGTAATTAAGCCCTCCAACTTTTGAAATTAAGGGTCCTACAAATTTTAAATTCTACCCTTAATTAAATACTACCTACTTTAATAATTAAGTCATAAAAATAATTATTAAAATATTTTATTTCGAGTGGACGTATTTAAATCTCTTATTTTTTAATTTTGCTAATTAAAATACTTAACATTTCTATTTCACTCGATAAATTAAATTTAGCTATACAAATGCTAAAATTTATAAATCATTTAAAATACTATTTTCTTGACTTAAAATAAAAACATAACTTAAAATTTTAACATCTTAATCGTCTCTGGTTTCCTTTCCCGGTTTGGCATCGAACATTCGTCTGAAAAACTAAAACTCGAGAAAACATCTTAAATTGCATAATAAAATAAGTATATATGCATTTAAACACATAACATGCATTACATAGATTATTAACTAAATAAATTAATTAATTCAATCATGCATGGGTTTACATGTACTAGTTTTTGAGCACTATAACACAAGTGCACAGAATGATCCATAAGTGAACGGATATAATTTTGTGCATGTGCGAATAAGCTTGAATTAGATCATGAAGAGATGCTGATAAATCAAAGAATGTTCAAAGGTAGATTCAAAGTAGCAGGTCTTGTAAATGGCTATGATGCATTGCCTTTTTATAGTTGTCGATCCAATGTTAATAAATATCGCATGTGCTTACCGTCGAACTGTATGCCTGACAATTCTGCAGAGGTTGTCACTTGTCTTTATCATTTTCCCAAATATAGTGCTGGACAAATTCAAATTCTTTGGATACTAGCTGAAGTAGACAAATGCTAAAAACTATGATCGACGTCAGTCCTTTCTGAATAAGCTCGGTAGTGAATTGACTGTTGTACTTAGAGAATGTCTTTATATCAGGGTATTTCCTTCCGTTGTACGCATATCAAATCAGTTGATCTCCATTTTAAGCTTATCAGTTCAGATGATTTACAGATTGAGCTTATCAAATTAGTTGCTCTTATACTGATCAGTTAAATTCAGTTTGTAAACAATTTTTCGAATGATCTTCATTTAATGATTTATAGAATCAAATCAGTTTAATTCGGGGACGGATCTAGGAATATGAGTTTGGGGGGGGCTTGAACTCAATATAATATGTTATATATTATTAAAAAAAATTACATTATATTGTTCAACGAAGTTGTGCCCTACGAGATTTTATTACATAAAATTCATCTATAATAGAATTTACATCTATATGTTTAACTAAATCTCATTCAATATAGAGTGTCAAACAATCGACAAGACATGCATCATCCATTTTATTGCGAAGTGCCGACTTCACATGCTTCATTGCTGAAAAAACTAGCTCAGTACTGGCGGTAAACACAGGTAATGTCAAAACAAGATGAATTAATCTAGGCAACATAACATAAATATATGGCTGTCCACTCTGAGTCAATTGCTGGCACAACTCAACAAGTGTAGAAATCTTCAAATTCTACATCACATCAAGTTTATAATATATCAATTTATACTCCAAAGCAACAATGTCTTGATCTGTGACATCTCCAGGATAAAACTTCGTTACAAGCTTGCAAATATCATCACTGTTAAATGAGTCAAATGAATTTTTAGGATTAAAGTTGTACTAAGATAAAGAAGTTCCACCAATGACTCATTGAACCGAGCATTTAACTCCATCAAAATGAAATCTATTGCTGCATTAAAAACATCAAAGTTGTAATGATGCTCTATTGTAGTTTGCCCATGGGAACGTCCAATCTTATGTAGACAATCAAGGTCAAGCACATCAATTTCATTTCTTGAGCAAAAAACTTTAACTTCCTAAAGAAATTTGTCCCACCCGCATTCTCTAAGTTCTTGAAGGCTAGTTTTGGTAGTAGTGACAAATGTACTAGCAGTCAAAATGTCTTGAGATTTTCTTTGAATAAGTTTACAAAGAGTTTCTGTTATTCTCATAATTTTATGCATTAAGTGCAAAATGAACACAAATTCAAAACTTGCCATGTTTCTGTATATCCCCCGAACTTCAGCCTTAGCTCTTCCATTTGGAGAATGATCCCTAAGAACTTTAAAAACTTTGCAAGTTGCAGTGTACATATCTATCAAGATTTTTACCGAATCATAGTGAGAACTCCATCGAGTAGCTCCTGCTCGTTGCAAATTACCAATCTGATTGGCACCACTTCCAAAATCACGTTCTCCAATTGACAAAATATATGTACTCAATTTCATTTCTTTGTGCAGTATGTAATTCAGCAGTGTACTTAGTAGAAGAATTGACAATATTAACAATATTTTTTAAATGAGGAATTCCCAAATAACACTAACATTCTTAGCTGCAGAAACCAATGTTAGTTGTAAACGATATGCAAAACAGTGGACATAGTATGCATAGGAACAATCTTTGAGAAATAATGGTTGAAGTCCATTCCACGCTCCACGTATATTGCTAGCACCATCATATCCTTGGCCTCTGATTTTCTTAACATGGATATTATGATGAACAAGAACATTTGATATCTCTTTTTTCAGATTCATTGAGGTAGTGTCACTAACACGTTTGATGGCAAAAAATCTTTCTGTCAAAATCTCATGATTGTTCACAAACCTCAAGATAATGGCCATTTTCTCTCGTTTAAATATATCTCGTGCTTCATCAACAAGAATACAAAAGCATTTATCTCCAACTTCTTCACGAACCAACTGTCGTACTCTATTGACCATAATATGTAAAATCTCTTTCTGAATTTCTGGGCCGATATATTGGGCATTTTTTGGAGCATTCTCAAGTACAACTTCATCAATTTTTGTACTTATTTTTGCAAAAGTTTTCACCAATTCAAGAAAATTTTCACGATTATATGAAGATAAATATTCATCGTTATCTCTAAATGTACAACTTTGAAGTGCTAGCCAATGAACATCTACAATTGAGGTGCTCAAACACACACGATTTTTCTTTTTTTCTTCTTTAGATTGTGCATGCATCACTTTATCAATATGTTGCGAAGGCCTCATCAAATTTTCAGCCCTTCTCTCACACATAGTATGAGGCGAAGAAGCTGTAGAACAAATATGGGCAAGAAAAACACATGTTTTTCCTTGGTTTACCTTTTTCCAATTGTCAAATCCTTCATTGACCAGCGCCGAGATATTAGATGAATTAACATCATTCAGGAAAAGAAAACAATTGAAACAATATGCCTTATTTGTTGAAGGCGAATACTTCAACCAATAAAATTTTTGAAACCATTGTTTATGAAAATGACGATTCTGGCTTCCAAATTTTGTACCTGAATACTCCAATATATCCGGTTGATAAGGCCTCATATTTAGATATGAACGTCTTATCTCATCTTGTACATTAACATGATATTAACATATATATTTTCTTTTTCCCGAATCTCGTTCAATACCGGTAGATGATGACTGATGATCGTCTCTAGGAGAGGAAATTGAAGGAATTTGGATGTTGGGAAATGGAAGACCTTCACTAGATTGATGTTGCATTTTAAGGACCGTATGAATTGAAGTATCTTCACTAGCTTGACGATCTCTCTTTTTAAAGAATGATGATATCAATGTTTTTCCGTTCTATGCAGCAGATTGATGTTCCATTTTGAAATAGTTCAAGTTATAATCATAAACAAGTAATAAAATAATTATCAAACAAATAAACAAGTAATAATCAATCAATGACTCAACAACAAACAATCAAAAGAATGAATCAATGGCTCATAAAAAAATATTCAAGCAATGTCGATCGATTAAAGGACGGAAAATCTATACAAATCACCTTATAAAATTTTTTATAAAAAACTTTTCCAAACAAATATTTTAAGTTTTTTTCCACTAATGAAGCATTAAAAACTTTTTAAAATTACTTATCTAAACATGGTCCAATTATCGATTCTTTAAAATTTTAAATTTAAAATATGGCATCAATAATAAAGATTCAACTAACAAAAATCTGAAAGTTTTTGGAAAAAATCATTTATAAATATTTATTAATCGTTAATACAACACATTATGGAAAACGGAATTAAGAACGCATGGCTGGTAGGAGAGGTTAGGGGTGGGTACGGTACGGTATAGGAGAGGTTAGGGGTGGGTACGGTACGGTATACCGTACCGTAAATATCGGTATGAAATTTTTTCATACCGATACCGATATCGAAAATTCGGTATACTGCACATTCGATATACTGAATTTTCGATATAAAAAAGTTCATACCAGATACCGTACCGACACCGAAAATTGTCGGTATATCGAAATATTTTCGTTATACCGACATTTTTTCGGTATATCGAACTTAAATTTTAAAACAAATAATAAAAAAAATTATTTTCGGTATTTCGGTACCGTACCGAAATACCGAAAAAAAATAATTACGTACCGATACCGAAAATTTCGGTATGATATCATACCGTACCGAAATTTTCTATATCGATTTTTTCGATAATTTCGCTATTTTTTCGATACGATATTTCGATATTTCGATATTTCGGTATATTTTCTCATCCATAGGAGAGGTGCTGTCTTATCAATGAGGAGTAAACAAACAAAAATCCCAATTATTAAT
This sequence comes from Primulina huaijiensis, assembly GCF_012295235.1. Lineage (NCBI taxonomy): Eukaryota > Viridiplantae > Streptophyta > Magnoliopsida > Lamiales > Gesneriaceae > Primulina > Primulina huaijiensis. Next base: position 3,057,814 of record NC_133318.1, on the reverse strand, counting down.
AGCACGTTGATGTTCCATTTTGAAATAGTTCAAGTTATAATTCTAAATAAATAATAAAATAATTATCAAACAAATAAATAAGTAATAGTCAATCAATGACTCAACAACAAACAAAGAGGACAATAAGGTGTACCCGTAGATTATAGTTGTGAATGTATTTGACAGAGCAAAAATCAAATTGAATAAATGAAAACATTATATTATAGGGCAAAGCTAACTCCTGGCCTATTTTTACCTTTTTGTCTCGCATCAGCCTTTATCATGCATTATTGCCTATATACTTGCAATTTTTAACAAAGTTTTCAATATAATTTCAAGAAAAAAAAATCAAAATTCTAAAAAATAATAATAAATCGTTTTCATTCGACCTCTTGAAGAAGAAGTCTTCAAAGACAGACGCCTTGTAGCCCACCCCACCTAGAGATGGAGCCCACCCCTTGAGTTAGGGTGGGCTCTCGCCCCACCTAGTTTTTTTTTAAAAAAATAATACTAGTTTTCATTATTACATTTTTTCAACCTATATTGAAAAAATTTAAAATAGAACAAATTTTTTATTTGTTTTAATTTTTTTCAGCTTCATGTTTAAAAATAAAAAAATAGAACAACTCCCACAAATCATACTTCATTATTGTCTATTAGTTGGTTTATTGTCATATGTTATGAAATTAGGCGAATTTGAGGCAAGAATTCGACAATCTAAAATTATGTCAAATATTTAGTTGTGATCATTTGAGTGACGATAATATTGAATTATGATGTATATGAATTTTGAAGTTTGAATTTTTATCCTAAAAATCTATTGTTGAGGATTTTTGGAATAATAATCAGCTGGTTGAAATGTTTGATAATTATTGATGTGCAATTATTATTGGGTTCGTATTGCAATTTTTCTAGTTAGGATAACAGAAAATTGAATAATTACGAAAATTGCAAAATAATTCTTTGTTGGAAAATTTTGAGATTATTGAATTTTTCTAGTAAGATAACTCAGTGAATGAAGAAAAGAAAAACTATCAAATTATTTTCAAACCAAAAGAGCAGAAATCAACAAATAACGTACAAACATCAATCACATTCTATGGATGAACAAAATATCGGTTTCAACCAAAATAACAGACCAAACTGAATTAATTTGAAAAATCAGTTTGGTTTATTCGGAATTTCTTTTTAATCTTTTTAAAATATCAGTTAGTTCGGTTCAGTTTCAATTTTTAATATAAAACTTCGGTTAATCGACCAAATCGAAATTTTGTAAAAAAAATTATTACTATTAAATTTTTTAATAAATGTTAAAAGGATATAAATATTAAAAATTTCTAATAAAATTTATTGGACAATAGAATTAGATTTAAAATTTTTTTTCAATAAATAATATTTAAATGTATTTAATCCAACTTTTATATTACATTTTTTTTATTTAAAACTTGATTTTTTTTTAAAAGTATAAAATTTCGGTTAATTGTGTTATCGACCGAAAAAACCAATTTTTTGGTTTGGTTTGTTCGGTTTTCTTAGTAAAAGGTTGTCGGTTTGGTTTTTCGAAAAAAAAGTTCATTTAATTCGATTTTAGAAAATTTAATTCAATTTTAACCGAACATATTATTGTCTAACACGAGACCAAAATAGTTATGAATTTTGGCTCCGTCCCTCACCTCACCCTTAGAATGGGATTTAGTTCGACGTCTTTTCTGAGTTCTCGCGCGGGGTCGGTTCTTTAGTGGAGTTATACGCCTCATGGGTCACTTGTTCCGTGGAGCTATCTGCCATTGTTCTGGTAAGTCTTTTTTCGCGTTCTTGAGAAAATAGGAGGTCTAGGGGTTTATATTTTTGTTTGTTTTAAAAGAGAACGCTTTTCTATATTATTATACTATCAGAATTTGTCAAGTTTCCACTTTCAATTCAAATAAATTGTACAAAAATTGACACATTCACGTCAATTTCTATCACTAGATATATTAATTATCAAAGTTTTCGAATATGTCCAAAGTCAATCATCTTTTCAGAATTTAAAGGCTAAATCTGGAAAAAACAAATAGACATTTAATGGAATTTATTACAATGTACGATACCAACAATAAAAATGTTATTTAGTTGGAAACAAGTACTGCATATGATAGTTGACAAATGATATAAGACCGTTGAAACTTTTAAACTATAAATATGCACTCTAGATTGAAAAAAGATCAATCAACGATTACATGCTTGAGTACATCTTTCGAATATACATATTCTAAGATATTTGAGCACACTTAAGCGATCATACTTCAAGCTGCTTAACATAAAACCTTCGTATCAGAATCGATCATATCTTCAAAGATCATATTATGCTATTCTACCAACTCAAACTGTTCAACTTAACCGTTGGATTATACTATTTGTTATCTGGTGAATCGAGAATTCTTAAATAATTGAAACTTGTGAAGTTATTACTAAGAGTTTAAATTTAGGCGGTGATAAATCTTAGTTGAAGTGAGTTGTTACAAGAAGTTGTAAAATCAAAGTCTTTTGATGGATTCTTTCTTAAGTGAAAGAAGAGATGACATATGAGTATTCATCTCCTAACATCGATAAATATTTCTTATTTACATTACACACTTTACATTACAAATTTGCATATCTAGTCATTCTTTGTTAACTATTGCATTCGTTTAAATACATCTTATCATTAATCTAATCGAACTGTTTTCCTACCTGTTTATCTTTAAATGGTTTTGTGAAACTAGTCGTTCAAGAATTTGTCTCGACAACATAAAATCTGTTAAAGACAGTTCAAGTTTTGCAAAATATTTTAAAAGAGTTTATTCACCCTTTTCAAACTCTGATCCGATCCCAACAAACAATAACATCTTATTTTTTATAATTTTCTGTTTGTTAAATATGTCGTGAACTTGTAATATTGATTTCACGTATATATTAAATAATGTGTATAACGTTGTGCAATGCCTTGATTTGGTTATTAATTAAACACGTTTTAAAAATAAAATCAATTTAATTTATTTCTAACAAGAAAATTAAGTAAACGTTTTCAATAAATCAAGACAACTGAGTATTTTTTCAAAAAGAAAATAAATCTAATAAAACAATGTATAAATAATATTTTCCCCCAAAATACTGCTATATAGTATATATTTATATATGTTAATGTCCAATTTGACAATGAGAAATTATTTTGATAGTTTTTTTCTTTCTAAAAAGACATTTGTTTCTGTTCCTAATAAAAAATATATTTTCCTAACTCTGTAACAAAAAAATGCTTGTTAATTGTCTGTTACTTTAAAAACAAAAATTATTGGGTATAAAATATAATAAATAATTATTTTCATGCGACTTAACTTGTATTACCCAATTTTGGTTATAATGAATTTGATCAATTATATTATCTTATAATTGAATTTTTAAAAAAGGTAGTGAAAATTGAATACAAAACAATTGTTAAGGCAAAAATTTGTGTGAGACGATCACACATGTCATATTTTGTGAGACATATATCTTATTTGGATCATCCATGAAAAAATATTATTTTTTATTGTGAATATCGATAGAATTGACCCATCTCACAAATAAAGATCCGTGAGACCATCTCACAAGAGACCTACTTTTATTAAAATCATAAGCATAATCGAAAATTACATTGTAAAAAATATATCAGATCATATGGAAAAAAAGTATTTTCTTACTCTCTAGCCAAGTACATCACAGTAGCGTTTTGGAAATTGAGAAGTAAAATAAAGTTAAATCACAACTCACTAAAAATCATTCACATAAATATGATCATCGAAAGATTTCTATAAAATTTATCAGCTTTTACTTTTATTTTACAAAAGGGAGAAAAGGCATAATTCATCTGCAAGATTACATCGCTATCGCACCTAAAAGTAAAACTGTGAATCTATCTGTAGCTCTCGCCTTGTAACAGCCCCTCCGCACGACGTCAATTGTACAACATGCATCCAGAAATGCCAGTCGTTGCGAACTATGAATCAATGCATCTTCCTAGCAAAGAATCCTCGACTTCCACACATGGATACGATGATAAAGACGATACCTGTAAACGGTTAATGCTCTACAGGTGCAGCCTGCACGAAAGGTTGCTGTCGGGGGGCCACTTCCGCAGCAGCAGCTTGTCTCCTTTGTCTTTCCCGTAGGTAAAGGACAGTTAACAGGCAAACAAAGAGGGTCAAAATCGTCGCGTTTCCTTCTTCCATTATCACATTTTCGATCCAAGCCTCCACTCTTGGGTGAACCTCGGGAAGGGAATCGATTATATCGACCTGAAAACCAGGGGCTTCATTCAACACGCGGCATAACTATACTTGTATAACATAACCAAGTGCACGCCCTCAGCCTAGTGAAAAGGGAAAGGAAAAGTTGAAAGGGCTAAGAAAAAGAACACAAAAACACCAACCAGGAAACTGTTGGCATAGTTTCTCCGTATCCACAAACTGGCGAGGGCTAGTGATACAGGTAACTTTGCAGCAGGATCAACTTCTAATGCTTGATCATAGTACCGCTTGGCAAGGTGAAGATCAAATGGTAGTCCTTGCCCGTGCTCATGCATGTATCCCAGGTTGAACATGGCTTGTGCGTTGGATTGAGATTTAGCATGCATATAGGCCTCAGCTGCACGATCATAATCCCGCTCAGTGCCCTGTGACGAGTAAAAGAAGGGAAAAAAAGATCAAGTAACACCGGTAACAATCGTTATAGCCAGGTATGACAAGGGTTGGAGAAAACAAAAGAAACTATTTTATCAAGAATAAAAGAGGTCAATTAAATCCACATACCCGGCCATAGTAATATGCATCTCCTATCAGCAAAGCAGCGTGTTCATTACCCTGCTCAGAAGCTTTCCACCACAAGGCATGTGCACGTTGATGCCTTTCAGCATCAGTGCATATTCCAGATTCCCCCATGCACATACTACGTTCCCCGTACTTGTCAAGAATCCAAGCAGCATTACTTTGTGCCACTTCATACCCTATCTCAGCCATCCTGGAATATAAGAGCAATGATTTGCCAATATCACCTTTCAGATATGATTCTAGTGCCCATCTAGCCAAGGAACTCCATGGTCCACGTTCTGCAACCAGTTTATACAACGCTGTTGCCTAGCATAAGGTAAAAACATAATCACCAGAAGGACAAAACTAATTGTTCGTTCAAGCATTTAACTTGTTAAATGTAACCGAAGAGGGAAAAAGAACTTGTCAGAAAACCAAGATAGGACCGAGAGAATACACAAGGGTAATGAACAAAAAGGGGCAATTTGAAAAATGGGCAAGGCCGTCAGGGCGCTTACATTTAGTCCAAAGCTCTATGAGCATAGTACATAACCAAAAAAAAAAAACGAAGAACCAAATTTCTCCAAAAATAAAAATAAAAAAATATCAAGGTAACAATGAATATAAGCAGGTATAATGAAATATAATATTTAAGCTGGCATTCTCACATACCATAGGAAGATTTTTCTTAAGCCCCAGACCTGTATGAAACATCTTTGCCAAATGGTAGAATGCTTTTGGTTGACCTGCATTAGCAGCCAATGCAAAGTGCTTTGTAGCTAGCTTTAAATCACGCTTCACGCCAAGTCCCTTGAGATACATTACCCCAAGGTTGTAAAAGCCACCGGCTTCTTCATTATCTGCAGCTTTCTCAAAGTATTCTTTTGCCTGCAACAGAAAAGCAAAGAGAAAATACTTGAAATTTCCTGCCATTTTGCATTAATAGGAATAGCCTCACAACTTATATGCAGGAGAAACGAGCTTTAAGAATGAAAGGAAAAAAATGCACAAAATAAAATACTCAATAAAAATGCACAAACAAATCTGGTTAAATTATTGCCATCAGATCAGACAAAAGAATAAGTCAATATGCATCAGAAAATATGCATTTTACAAACCCAACGACGTATAGCATCCTAAATTGTAGTCCTCAACACCAAGTAAAAATAGCAAATTGAAAACTAAGCATAATAAATCAAACTGAAAAAAAATATATAGAAAGAGAACCCTGAGAGATAGAGAAGGAAAAAATGAGAGAGAGATAGAGAGAGATACCTTGGTATAGTTCCTTTTTTCTACTCCATATCCCTTCACATACAAATATCCCATGCCATTGTAAGCTGAGTACAATTGCTGTCTGGAGGCAAGCGTAAGCCATTCCAGGGCTTTAGTATAGTTCCTTTCAACGCCTGCACCTCTTGCATATATTTCTCCAAGCAGTTCCATTGACCTAGGTTCCCCTCTCTCCACTGCCTTAGAAAACCACCACAACGCCTTAGAGTGATCACGCCTGATACCCCTCAGACCGAAGTAGTAAAATATTCCAATTCTATACATGGCTGCAGCATTCCCTTTCTGTGCCTGGTACTCCAAAATCTGAAAATCTTCATCATCCTCTCCTCTGGACTTTCTGAGAGCTTCTTTATTTTCCTCTGCACCATTGTGAATTCTAATTGGTTCAACTACAGGTGAGTCCTTAGAAATGAGAAAACTATTCACTGCGACCTCTGCCAATTCAGCATACAGCGCAACTGCTTTATCATGCATCTACACCAAAGAAATTTGAATCCACATCATGACAGAGACATTGCTTAAGAGAAGAACAAAGTCTCCAAGGAATTATCCGTCTCTGTCAACTTTCCTTTTACGCTCCCTATTCTGTGACTAAAGTAAAAAGACCTTTTTTCATTCCATACACTGTGTGGAGGTGTGCATGGAAACTTAAGTTGCGACAATACACAATAACTTGCCGCTTACGATATTCAAGAAATTTATAAAAATGCATATCATGCCTACTGAGTTTGAATCAGCTTAATGGCTAATTTTCATTGCTACCAGTCCTTTCAACAATTCTTTGCTATTCAATCCAATATTTACAGGCATATAGGAAGACACAATTTAATGAGAAAATTAAGCCTACAAGGGGAATCTTTGTCATCTCAAATACAATGGATTCTATTTCTTATTGCCGACACATGAAATAACTTACTGAAACGAGGTTATTGACAATGATTCTACAGATGTAAGACACAAGTACACAACCATGAGGATCAACCTAAACTACAGAAAACTTACTTCTTGGCGATAGTAAGTAAATGCTAAGGCCATCTTCGACTGCATATTCCCACCCTGTGCTGCAAAATGATGATGCAAAAACGCCTTAGCATCGCTTTTCTCCTTCCCCATTCCCATGCTATACAAAAACCCCAAGACCGACTGCCCTTGCGGTTGCCCAGCCGCAGCAGAGGCCTCTATATCCGCCACCGCCTCCTCCATGATCCTGAACTCTCCCGTGCTCGCCGCCTCCACCATCTTCCGCACCCCATCATAATAAATCACCTCATCCTTAGGGTTCTGGTTGCCGAAACTAGGATCGGACTCGAACAACGGCGACCAGGATCCAGGGTCAAGTACTGAGTCAGGCTTAGATTCCGACTCCGGAAAATCATCGAAATCCGTGACGTCATCGGAACCAGACGGGTAATTAGGCGTGGCGGCGGGATCGGAGAGGTCGTCCTGGGAGAGGACGAGAACGAATGGACGGGCGACGGCGGAGAAAGGTAGGATGGCAGCGGCGAGGAGGAGAATGGAGGTCAGGTGTTGGATTTTCGGGCAGCGCATATCCGCGGAGATCTCTGCAAAATGGGAAATGTGTACGTAGTTTACCGGTCTAGAGTCTATTCGATAATAGGGAAGCACAGTAAAATTTATAGTAAAATGCCATGCTAAGAAACATCGGTAATGCCAACCAATGAGAATCCGCCAACTCAACATTTTCCCATGCCCCGTGGCGCATATAAATCAATTAATTTAGGGCAATTTCTTTTCTTTAATCCTAAAATTGTTTGGAAAATGCTAGAGAACTCGAGTCCAGCTCGTTCCCCAAGCTGAACGCCCGAAATTCTCGTTCATATCCGCCGGAGATATCAGCGGCGTGGTATATTTCAGCAATCGTCATGTCAATTGAGATTAAGCTCTCTCGATCCAACCGTATTTATCGCCCCGATGTGAGTTTTTTCCCGCTGTATAATATACCGAACAATCTCGTCTTTCCTTTTTTGCATAATTTTGATAAGAATTGCTCATTTTTTACCTGAATAATTGTTGAAAGGAGCCCCTGGAAGGCAAGGTGATCACCAAACTAAATTCCGGGATCTCCTATCAGTCGATTCGCGTCACCATTGATGGCGCTGTTAATTTACAGGTTTGCTTATTTTCGTTGAATCTTTTCTTGTTGGACATATTTTTAGATTGTGATTGTGGTGGTGTAACTGAATTAACAAGTATGTTCGAGCCATTTCTGTAATTTATTCATCAATATTTGATTGATTTAGGTTCGAGGAGGATCTGCTGGAGTTATAGAGTCCTTTTATGGTGTCATTAAGCCAATCCGAATAATGTAAGTGTCACCTGTTTATGTGAGCAAATTTTTTTAAAGCTTTGATTCTTTAGTTTTATAAAGCTATTGTTGGCTGTCGTTTAGGTGCATTTGATTGTTTTCTTTAGTCATTTGGTAATCTAATGAAGATCCATTGCGAAAAATGTAATCTTAATTCTACAGTGGTTGACCGAAGACATTCAAATTCATTTTGTTATTGTTCAGTTGCAGTAGTCTTGTTTTGTTTTGGTAGGTATAGTTTTATAATTGACTCTTAAGGTATGTTAATCAGTTATAATGTAGACCAGCATCAAATGTGATCAATCCGAAGTAAATGTTGCAGCTAGACTTTTAGTCCTGAATGTATTAATTCGCCACCAGAGGAAAAGAAACTTTAAACAGAAGCTGATGATCATGCTTTCATGCTTATGATTAATTTTGTTGAATTTGTGACATGAGGAACAGTAAGAAGGTTGTTGATATTCGATCATCAGGAAGGCTTGGATCAGGGACAACAGAGGTTCAGTATCTCTAACAGTAAATAACACAATATATTTCGTTCTGGAATATCTTATGTGCTTATTTCTCATTACAGATTCCATTTTTTGTAATGCTGAAAGATCCGAAAGAAGAAAATCTGGAAAAGTTTTATGAAACATACCATGGAGGCAATATTAGCATCCAGGTCCACTAATGATTCTTTGTATCTTTACTTCTTTTCAAGTGCATCTCCAGATTAAATTCGAGCGTATCCTGTTATTTCAGGAGGAATATTCACATGCTTGAATGTTATTATTGCTATCACAGTATCTGATGACAGTGGATGTCGTTAGAGGATACTTGCACAAATCATTGACTGAAACAATGGAATTTATTGTTGAAAGTGAGAAAGGTACGTATACTTCTATCATGTAGATGCCTATTTTCTATGCTAGTTTGTATGTGATAGCGATGATCTTTTATTTCTGTGGACGCTCATCTCAGACAATCTTCTACAGCAACCGGTTTCTCCTGAAATGGTCATGTTTTACATTACACAGAACACTCAAAGGCATCAATTACTTCCTGAACTAAAATCAGGTTGCTCAAGTTATTTTCCATGTATTTTTAATTTAACTTCAATTTACCAGCTAGATCATTTTATGAAATGTTGAGAAAGAGAATAGCTATGTTTTTCCTTGTTGACATGAACATATTTGTGATAACTACCATTTCTTCATGGCTCATGCTAATAGGCTCTCAGTCATATTAACTGCACTTCTTGATGTCAGTTCTTGTTTAGTTTATTTGTGTTCTTCTTGTTCTTCTTCTCCATCTTTATTATGTAGCCACTCAAGGTCGGCTCTTTCTCCCGTCTGATGATATAATGCTCTTTTTAAACCAGTACAAATTGTTTACTACTCCCTTATTTCTGAGTTCTCTTCTTTCTACATTTATGTATGTATGTAGATTCAATTACACCGAGAGTTTCAGACTTCACAGAAAACAATTTAAAATTTTGTACATGGATCATACCGGGTTTCATAACCAAGCTTAATATTAAAGAACTTCTTTATGGACAGGGTTTGTGTCCCAATGGTTGACTTTCTTGAGAACCAGCTGCTTTATAATTAATGGAGGAACCACGAGGATTATAAAGAAATTAAGTTTTTTTTAATGCTTTATGACCCTTTACAAGTTACTGAACTGTGTGGGGACATTACCCTATTGTGAGAACTTAACCCATGTCTCCCTAAATCCCAGCCCATTTGATTAAGTTTGAAAAATAAATAATAATAATAAAATAGTAATAGTAATATATCCTAATCTCTTCTCTCTCCCCGACTGCAATTCTATTCAAAAAACCTCAACCAATTTCGAAGCTTTGTCCGTCGATTGTGGCCTCTCCAATTGCCCAAAAATTAAATTAAATAAATATTTGGGAAGCCATCGACGTCAGCTTTCCATCGATACCCCTTTTGCTAGGAAAACTCACGACTCTCGGAAAACCGTCGGAGACCGCTGCCTGCTTTCGCCGAAATTCATGGGACAACTCTTGTTTTAGGCTTCATAGAGCTTGATCTATTAGACTTGAGTTAGATTTCAAGTTGTAAAAGGTAATTTCAGATTTGAGGGTTTCGAAAATTGGGTATTTCTGTTCATTCGAGCTTTTATTATTGATATGTGTTATATTGTTGGTTCTAGGTGTTATATCTGAGGTGATTGGAGGTATCAATAAAATTTCAGAATTTATTTGAGCATAATTTCGAAAATTCAGATTTATTTAATTGGGTTTTCGAATTTTAGTGTTTAATAATTAGATGTTTAGATGCTATAGAATTGTCGTATATTAATTTTAGAAATTTTAAAGCCTAAATTATAGATTTTTTGAATTTTAGACTAAATTGGTGAATATTAGAAAAATAAGTGGAAGTTGATGTAAAATGAATTATTTGCTACATGATCGGATTCTTCGGGAAAATCCTTAAGAAATTTCAGTGGTAAATTAAGTATTCAGTTAAGGTACGCATGAACTGTTCCGTTATAACGTCTATAACGACGTGGGATGACGTTAACTATTTTGTAATGAGTTGTGACGTGCTTTATTTGCTTATATGAATAATGTGATTGCAGTCACACATTTATTTTGAGTTGATATGCTTAGGTTGATAAATAATATCTATATTTATCATTTGAAAATAATAAATAAAAAATATGTTTATTTTTAAAGGAATATTTGAGATATTTGTCTACTAGTCATATTAACTATTAGTGCATAGCAGTTCGAGCATTGTCTCCTTTGATTGCTATAATTATTGATCTGTTGAGACATTGAGTCATCGATGGAGCGAGTGATAGGATTAGATAACTCCTAACATCTCATTGATGAAGCGAGTGATAGGTTAAGCACTTTTGATGACTGCATGAGGATTGATCGGGTCGCTACCGGACCCTCGATGCCACGTGCATGGATGAGCAGCGGCTTGATGTTACGTTGCTGCATTCCTGGCATGGGTGGCCATTGTTCCTATTGCTGATTCGATTCGTTTGGACTTCGTTTTGGTATCCGTTATTTTGTTGTTACCTACACGCATTGTATTGCATTTTACTTGATTTTATTTCATGTTAGTTATATTTGTCATAATTTTACTGGTTCGTCGTACTGGAGCCTGATCCTTATTTTCTTTTTATGCTGTGGTTGTTTTTGATGCCATAGCAGGTTATCCAGTAGTTAAATTGTTGTTGAGAGTTCCCAGATATATAAGTATATATATGTGTGTATTATATCATCGAGTCATACAATTGCCAGGGGATGCCCTGTGTAGCTGTACTGTTACTTTTACGATGTTTTGGATTGATAGTTGTGTGATCGAGTCTTGTCGGCTCTGCATGTGTTAGTCTTGGTCAGTGTGGTTATAGGTTTGTGAATTGGTGTTATGACTTTATTTCGAGTATATAAATGTTGTTTGTGTTGTTTGAAAATTTTTGGGATGTCTTACTTTCGGGAAAGTCATGCCGAAATTTCTGTTGGCCCAAAAGGGAATTTTTTAATTGCTTTGCTATTTACATTAACGAATCTTAGTTGTTTGGTCATTAAACGCTAATCAAGAGCACGGGCCCTTACAGTTGGTATCCGAGCGTAACTGAGATATGCTCGAATTAGAGTCTAGGGCACTTGAGTCTAGACACAAATAAAATGATTTCGTATGTGTTTGACTACTTGCCCTTATTTAAATTAATTGCTATGATTTATTTGAATTTGCCTGAGTTAGAACTACTAGTTGACTAGATTTTAAACTTAGCTTTCCTTTAATTATTTCGTGCGTATTAAATTATTTTGCCTAGGTATTAAATTCTTGTGTCTTATAGAATGACACCTGGAGGAAGAGGCAAAAAAGGGAAAGAAAATGTACAAGAGTTTGAAGCACAGAATGTGAGAGGACTTGATGATATTGTCAGGGGTAAACATGGTCGTCCTCCAGGCCATGTCGCTAGAAATGTGGAAGAAGATGTGAATCAAGAAGTGGAACATTTGACTCAGAAAGTGGGAGGGATGCAGTTGATAATTTCTCAATTCCAAGAATTATGTCCTCCCAAATTCTTTGGCAACGAAAGTGGTGAAAGAGCAACAGGATGGTGGAAAAGTATAAATCATATGTTCAATTTGCTCGAGTATTCCAAACTGCAGAATGAAGTTGGTCATCTATTAACTAAAAGACCGAGCACAACTCTGGTGGGAAGCCACAGAGGAAGCACTCAAGGAATCTGGTGAAATAATTACTTGGGAAGTATTTCGTGCTAAGTTTAGACAGGAATATGCACCACCGTCATATTATTTTGTTAAAGAAGATGAGTTTAACCAGTTGGTGAAGAGCAATAAATTAGTTGTTGAATATGCTTCTCAGTTTTCTCTTCTTTTGCCATATGTACCACACTTTGCAATAAATGATCAAGCCAAACTTTCACGTTTTCTGCATGGACTGCATAGAACTATTCATACTCTAGTGATGACTGGATCGCCCAACACTCGTGTTCAGGCAGTGGAGAAGGCGAAGAAGATATAGATAAGTCTGCTTAGAGGAGAACCACAACCAGTTCCAGTTTATATTCCTCGGGGATGTGGAAGTAGAATGCCAATGCCAGTAGGTTTACCTCCTTATCAGCCTTTACATTCATACCAGCAACCCGAACAACAAAAATTCAAAGCAAAAGACAATCAATTTAAGAAGAAATCTCAATCTAGCTCCTCCAGTTCAGGCAGTACTAAAGGGGGAGGTGCAGTTGGGTCATCCAATGTTGTGTGCTGTGACCGATGTAGTGGAAGACATTTCAGTGCACAGTGTATAGAAGTTCAGGGGTCTTGTTATATACATGGTTAGGTTGGGCACTACGCCAAAGTATGTCCCAATGCAGAGAAATAACAATTTCAGCCACAATAGTTTGGTCAGATTCTCCGATGACCAGCTTTCAGGTCATATGCTCCCACACAATCATTTCAGCAGTCTAGTTATCCACCACCCAAAGATCCTCCTCAGCAGCACCAGGGCCATAGCAGACTCGAGTCTATGCCTTGACTTAGGATCAGGCTTTCACAGTATCCTGGTTCAACTGCCGATAATCGATGCACATTCTCATCGTTCCGTCTTTTTTCTTTACAAAGATCTCCTTAAGGCGACATGATGGGTCTGATATAACCTTTTTCCAGTAAATCCTGAAACTGTTCTTTGAGTTCTTTCAACTCTTTTGGTGTTAAACGGTATGGTGCTCTAGAAATAGGATTTGTCCCTAAAATCAATTCGATGCTAAGATGTATTTCCCTTTGAGGCGGCAAACCTGGAATCTCATCAGGAAAATCCTTGACAACAGGAATATCGAAATCTTTCCATCGTTCTTCTTGTGCCGCGCCGAGAGCATAAATCATAAATCCTTCATTACTTATTGACAACAATCTGAACATTTCCATCGCTGATACTAACGGAATGCTAGACTTTGAATCATAATCGTAAAAGTTTCATTTGCTGCTATAATACGGTCTAAATCTGACAACTCCATGAAAAAATCCCAATAGCTCAATAATTCGTCTATATATCCATACCGATTATACAATCGAAATTAGACATAGCTAACTTGATTAGATTAGTTATCATAATATTATCCTCAAATCTAATCACACAATTTAGGACTATCTCATGAGACGTTAAGTATACACTCACAGGAGTAGCCACAGACACAGTATCTGACAACGGAATAGTAGCAATCTCATGCTCATCAACAAATGCAGCAGATAAAAATGAATGAGATGCTCCATTGTCTATCAATATATGTGTAAGATAATAAAAAACATAGCAAATACCTGCAATCACTTTTCCTGGTGCATCCTGAGCCGAATCCTGAGTCAAAGCATGGACTCGAGTCTGCTGTGGCCCTGGAAATTGCTGCTGAATAGGACCTCTGGGTGGTGGATAACTAGACTGCTGAAATGATTGTGTAGGAGCATATGACCTGAAAGCTGGCCATCGGAGAATCTGACCAAACTATTGTGGCTGAAAATTGAAATTGTTGTTTCTTTGCATTGGGACATATTTTGGCATAGTGCCCAACCTGACCGCAGATATAACAAGACTTCTGAACTCCTATAGACTGTGCACTGAAATGTCTTCCACCACATTGGTCACAGTACACAACATTGGATGACTCAACTGCACCTGCTCCTCTAGTATTGTCTGAACTGGAGTAGCTAGATTGAGATTTCTTCTTAAATTGCTTGCCTTTTGCTTTGAATCTTTGTTGTTTGGGTTGTTGGTGTGACCATAGAGGCTGGTAAGTAGGTAAACCTACTGGCATTGGCATGCTACTTCCAGATCCTTGAGAAATAGAAGCTGGAACTGGATGTGGTTCTCCCCTAAGCAGACTTGTCTCTATCTTTTTCACCTTCTCCACTGTCTGAACATAAGTGTTGGGCGATCCAATCATCACCAAAGTATGAATAGCTCTTTGCAATCCATGCTAAAAACGTGAAAGTTTGGACTGATCATTTTTCGCAACGTGTGGTACATATGGCAAAAGAGCAGAAAACTGAGAAATATATTCAACAACTGATTTATTGCACTGTACCAACTGGTTAAACTCATCTTCTTTGGCAGAATAATATGATAGTGGTGCATATTCCTGTGCAAACTGATCACGAAATACTTCCCAAGTAATTATTTCACTAGATTCCTTGAGTGCTTCCTCTGAGGCTTCCCACGAGAGTTGTGCGCGGTCTTTTAGTTGATAGATGACCAACTTCAATATGACAGTTTGGGAATATTCGAGCAAATTGAACAGATGGTTTATACTCTTCAACCATCCTGTTGTTCTTTCACCACTTTCGTTGCCAAAGAATTTGGGAGGACGTAATTCTTGGAATTGAGAAATTATTAACTGCATTTCTCCCACTTTCTGAGTCAAATGTTCCACTTTTTGATTCACCTCCTCTTTCACATTTCTAGTGACATGGTCTGCAGGATGACCAATGTTTACCTCTGACAACATAATCAAGTTCTCTCACATTCTATGCTTCAGACTCTTGTACAACTTCTTTCCCCTTTTTGTCTCTTTCCCCAGTTGTCATTCTATTAGACACAATGATTTAATACCCAGACAAAATAATTTAATATGCACGAAATAATTAAAGGAAAGCTGAAACTTAGTTTTTTTTTTAAACTTACTTAATCAAATGGACTGGGCTTTAGGGAAACATGGGCTGGGTTCTCATACCTATTCCATATTAAAATTTTCTTATGGAACTCTTCTAACTTGCTCATTATTTTAATACTATAACTTATTATTTGAGCTCCATGCCACTGAAACGGCTTGTTTTACACACGTATCAGCTAGATTCCAATCGACCACATGATATTTGTGCATTTTTAAATAATTTGGGGAAGGTTCACTAATAGATATTATTATCAATACATAGGTGGTTTCCGGGTAACCGGGAAAATATGTACTCAATGCTGGCTGATGGATCCTGTCGGTGGTGAGTTAACTGTTGAGGCGTCTGCTCTTCCTATTCAATCAATCGATATCCACTTGCTTAGAGTGGAGTCAATTTTGATTGGCGAAAAGATAGCAACAGAGTCCTCTTTGATTCAAACAACTCAGGCATATATCATTCACTTGACTAAGTTTGGTTTTATTTTGTATTCATTATTATATGTCTGTAAAGGTTCTCTGCCTTGTTAGATATCAGATGGAGATGTTTGCCGTCAAATGTCTTTGCCAATTTATATTATTCTGCCCCGCCTTGTGACTTGTCCAACCATTTTTGCCGGGTGGGTGTTTGACTGCTGATCTCTTTTTCGTATTTTGTTTTTTAATTTCGTATTTTGTTTTTTAATCAACACATTTTAAGAAAGCTAATTCATGATGTAGATTGTATTTAGTTTTGGTAATGAATATCAACTCCCATGGTGATGGTTTGTTCAAGGTCCTCAGTATTGGACTATTGGTACAACAGTGGATAAGGTCTTGCTAAATGATATGTATGTGGAATCTCATTGTTTGACTAGTTTGAATGATGAAATCTCATGCCATCCTTATTGATTTTGGACAAAGAAAATCGCGCCAAACAAAAAGGATGAAGCGATTAAAATTTAAAAGTAGAGTTGGACCAGCCAATCTTAACTAGATCCAAATTGCCACCCAGTCTTTGCTTGTAACATGTGGCTTTCCATTTCTCCACACTCTAGATATTTTTAAGTTCTTACTTTAAGTTCTTACTCTTTATATCTGTCATTAATTATGTTCCTTTCGATGATCATCAAAATTATGCTTTTCAACTGTTTATAGAGGAATCTTTTGATCCTTTCAGGTTAGTATCTTGTAGACTGGCGCCATCTGCACTTCCCATTTTTGGGAATTGTGGATGCAATTTTATTAATTGTAATCATTTTATAAGTTATGTTTCACTATTTAGAGATGCTAGGCTCTTTCATGATCCGGAGAGCAGAGAAGGCATTGCCTTTTGCTTTTTATTTATTCTCTGGGAATCGTTTGTTGTTTTCTATTTCTTTATTAAGTTATTGGTTTAAACTTAAGCGTATAGATGTGAAATGATGAGCTGGCCGAGTCTACGCTTTGTTGGTATCGGGTGTTTGATCTAATCTGGTTTTAGCTTGTTTGCATTTGGTGTCACCTACTGGCTACTATGCGATGACTGCTGCATATGTGAATACTTTGCTTGACACTAGTCTAAAATCTTCTTAGCAGTCCATTTTCAGTCGAGTTCAAGGTTACCATAGCCATTAACTTTGTGTCAGATCAATCCAAGAAGGGCTCAAAATCTGACCCAAAAAATCCTATGCCATGGGTATGCATCCATTCTGTTACTTACATATGAGAATGCAGTTGCCACTTTGTTGCAACCTTAATCTGCTCTCGCATTTTTCTAATATATAGACAGCAATGGAAAATGTTCCTTTAGAACTGGTGCGCACAAAGTGACATGATTGCAGAAGGTAACTTTGTCGCCTCTTTTTTTTCTTTTTTACATACAAAATTCTATGCCAAGTGAAATGGATGGTGTCTGGTAATATAGTTACTTTTCATTTTGATATCAGGTTTCCTGCTGTAATATTTCAACAACTTTTGATTTCATGCATTGGTTAGCTGTATTTACCAATATGCAACGAATACCCAGCAAAGAGGTCAAGTACGTGCAAGACTTGACTTCTTCACGAATTATAATATTTTTTGCAGTCAGCCTTGTGTTACGCCTGTTCAATTGGTATTGGTGTAAAATGTTACATTGGATGTTTGTATCATTATATGTTGTTTCTAAAAAAATTATTGTTTTTTCAACGAAGCCACTGACGTTGTGGGGATCGCCAGGCCGCTCTTCAGTTTGTTCAAGAACATCCCTAAATAAGAAGGAAAATGAAGCAAAAAATGCATGATTCGTCAAGAACCTTTCGGTTCCCTCACTCTAAGATGGGTATACCAATTGCGTCAAGCTCAGCCATAAACACCGAAACCAAATAGTTTGTTTCCAGTCAAATGAATTGTTACTATGATCCACGCACTGTGATAACCCAGAAGATTAGCTAGAAACTCTGCCTGAATGTTCATCTCATCTCTCAAAAAACTTCCTTAAAATGCCTCTACACTACCATCATAGTTGTGCAGGAGACGATCCAGGATTACCATTACTAGTACCCATCTGATATAAGCCAAAACCATCCATTTCATAATGGAACATGAATATTTGGATTCAAAAATTGTCAAAGATATGATTTTAAGTGTAGATAAAGAATTGATATCCTCGATACACCCTTCATTTCTCGGTTGAAGACAACATGCTAAGCCCGCCGCCAAGACTCTCAACTGCCAACCACTGTCAATAATCGGGAAAACAAAGAGAACTAATAGCAAGGACGCCCAACTTAGGGCATCTGTATTCGCTCTCGTTATAACACCCATCACCTAATCAACAATCGCGGGGTTCATATGTCACATACGTATTATATTAAAACATCTATTCTTCCATATTCATTTTAAAATTAACACTCAATATTTGTAGGTCTCATTGTCCATTCATTCATCTTATTCTTATTTTATATTAAATTAAATAAATTAAATTTCAAATTATTTACCCAATTTAAATCATTANAATGGAAAAGTACAACATATAAAAATAAATCATACTTACGTAAAATTTTCATTTAAAAAAAATATAAATTAAACGTAAGAGAGGCTGTAAAATACTAATTCAAGGATTGTTATTGTATTGTGACCAAATATGTTCAACTAAGTCGGCACGAAGTTGGTGATGTACATGACTGTCACATATCTCGGAATTTGTTCGGAGATAATAATGAAATCCTCGGTTTGAGCCTTGGACGGGTTGTGCGGGTTTGTCACCTTCATCGTTGTATCAATTTGTCACGTGAACCCCTTCATCTTCAACTATCATGTTATGTAAAATAATGCATGCTAACATAATATTTTTTAACTTTTTCGGTACCAATAACGAGCTGGACCTCTGACAATTGCCCATCGAGCTTGGAGCAACCCAAATGCTCGTTCAACATCTTTTCTTGCAGCCTCTTGTCTTTTCTTAAACAACCTCCTCTTGGGATCCTCCGAGCAAGGAAAAGCCTATAAGAAAGTAGCCCATTTCGGATATATTCCATCTGTTAAATAATACCCCTTCGTATATTGAGTCTCGTTGATCATGAAATTAATCTGTGGGGCATTTCCTTGCAAGATGTTATTGAATATGAGAGGTTCATATAACACGTTAATATCATTACGTGAATCGACGACATCAAAAAATGCATGCCATATCAACAAGTCTTGAGACACGACCGCTTCAAGCACGATTGTTGGTGACCCATTGCCTCTTGTAAACTAGCCTTTCCAAGCAACTGGGCAATTTTTCCATTCTCAGTGCATGCAATCAAGGCTGCCCAACATTCCAGTGAAGCCGTGCCACTCATCATGCATTTGAAGAAGACATTGAACATCATCAGCATTCGGTTTTCTCAAATATCGATCACCAAATAGTTCAACCACATGTCCGCAGAACTTGAAAAGACACTTGATGGCAGTTGATTCACCCATGCGTAGGTCCTCGTCAAGATGGTCGGCCGGGACTCCATAAGCCAATTTACCAATTGCAGCCGTCTATTTTTGTAGTGGTGACAAGCCTTTTCTTCCCGTAGCATCATCCCTTTGTTGAAAATACGATGAATGCCTCTCAAGTGCATTCACTATTCGAAAGAATAACTCTCTTCGCATGCGAAATCGTCTTCGAAATATTTGATCTGGATACACATGGTTTGTGGAATATAATCATTGAAGAGCCTTGTATGCCCGGCTTCACGATTTCTTTGGATGAACCTTCTTCTTTGCCGCATCACGTTATTACTTTTATATGCTTCAACTATTTGTCGGCTTTGTTGAAGTATCAATGACATTAGCTCTTTCCTTGGATCATAATCTTCGTCATCAACTTCAACTTGGACTCCGTTTCACTTGTCGAGCTAAAACTGGAACTATTGGAATATTGAGATGTTTTGGAGTAAACAAATTCAATTCTACGTGTTTGCCAAATGTTATGTTTTTAGAATGAAGAATTGTATAGCACAAGGTGTCTATATATTTTTTTTCTTCTCAACGGTTATATTATAATGGCTACTTTCCAATAACCATATTTGCAACGGCTATATTCCAATGCCTACTTTGCAACGACTATATTCCAATGATTGAAAATTACAATGATTGAAAATTACAATAACTGAAAATTAAATATTCCATCTCCCTCTAATCTCTTGACATAAACATTCGTGGATGATCAGTTACTTATATTTCATTTGCGAAGTGTCTCTCGAAAGGATTGCGTATTCCTTTAGTTGAACTTTGGCTATAGCTGCTTTTGCTTTCATCTCCTCTACTTCGAGTTGTTTTTGTTTCATTTCAACTTAGCTTGCTTATATACTCAGTAAACTTTGCTAACATATTGTCTAAGTTTGTTGTCATACACTCCATGTCCGATTTCGTTTTGCTTTTTTCCTTTCTTTTTGCTGCCTTCTGACCCATTGGATGAGTTTCTTCTTCATTTAGGTCTACATGTAGACTCACATCTTGGTTGGATGACTCCCGACTCCGAGGTCCTTGCCTTCTTCGTGCCAAAAAGGTGATCAACGGACTGTGGAGTAAACATTGGACGGTATTTTACGATTCTCCACACATGCTCGAGATTAAATGTGATGCCGTTATTTTCCTCGCGATATTTTTCATACGCAAGCCGTAGTATATCCTCATCAATGTGGCCTCTACGATATGCACTATAAATGCTATTGTAGTTTGCATTGAAGCGAAATACTTTTTTTGGATGGTATTGTGCTGATGTGATAGTATGACACTTGCACTTCTGTTGGTTGTACCTGTAGGACGATTGTCATTGTAGTATCTTGCAACACATCCCCAGAAATTTTCCGCCTTTTGATCATTGCCGATGATTGGGTCATCGCTGATAGTGACAAACGATCTCGCTAAGACCTCGTCTTCAACTTTTCTCCAGGTTGACCGCTTTTTTCTACCCTCAGCGAAAGAATCCACCTTCTTTAAATTTGCGAGTTCGATTGGAGATTCACTGTCGGACAGTTGAGTCGCTGAGACGAAAGTCGAAGTGGCCGGTTCATTTTCCGTCGGAGATGTAAAAGACATACCGATTGCATATGGATTAGATGGATTATTTGGTGGATATGGATTAAAAGGATAATTTGGCGGATATGTATTATGTGGATAATTTGTGGGTATGAAAAATATGGATAATTTGGTGAAATTTGGGAAAAAAGTATTTTCTCCGACATTTTTGGATAATCACCAAATTTCTAAAAAAAACTCGGTAATTTTCATTTAATTCGAAACAAAGTAGGATATAAGAAATAAAATTTTAAAGAAATTGAGATGATGAAAATAGAAGATATAAGATTTTTGGAGTAATTTATGACGTAGAATAATGTGTTTTGATGTTTGAAATAATTTGTGTAATGTGTGAATATTTATAGATAAATATTTTATTTTTTTAATTAAAGTAACAATTAATTAGCCGTTAAAACAATTTTTAAATTTTTTTAATAAAAAAGATCGTTACTTTTTAATTTTAAAAATTAATTACTCATTAGTTGAATTATTTTAAAATATAAANCATAAAATAGAGAAAAAAATCACACTTACAACCAATTAAAAATAATATATAAATTAAACTTTTTAAATATATAAAATACCAATTTATTGTTGTTGTTGTTGTAATGTGACCGTTAACGTAGATGATTGTTTAAAATTTCTAAAATTATTTTAAAATCATTTTTTTAAATAAATGATAATTTTAAAAATTTAAAAATACATTAAAGAAGGAGGAATCATCACATGTGTTGGGCCAACCATTAGTAACAATTCTCACGTCCTCTCTGGCGTGTTCTTGCACGCGCATGAAATAATATGTCTGGAGCGTGCAGGCACACGCTGGAATGAGATTATTAATGTTTTTTGGTTTTCGGAATTGAACTCGTTCATTTAAATGAACAAAAGTTGGGTAAATGCTGACGTGTGACTGTTTGAACAAGAATGCTGACGTGTGATTGTTTGAACAAGCATCTATATTGGTTTGAACTTTAGTTGAGTATTTAAACATCCTATTTTGAACATGAATGTAGATGCTCTTAGTGATCAAAGCAGCTTATCTTGACTTTTAAATGAAGCATTAAGATTGCCCAACAATACCAAAAATTTGCCTTCAGTTATAATTGAAGGTAAATCCGCAGCAAGCAGTGGAAAATACATAATGAAAAAATATATTTACAGATAATGCAGCAGACAAATAATTCAAGAATTTTTGGACTTAAATAAAATAAACCACCTTCTGTGGATATACAATCAAGAACATCAGTCAATACAATAAGATATTAACAATTAACAAAATACTCCAAATTCACGATATTGATAACCCAAAACAAAACACAAAAATAATAAAATAGAAAATTTTATTCCCACAATAAACAACATACCACCTGTTAGGTCATCTTCAAACATAAAATATATTTTGGTACAAGTTTTACACTAAAATAGTATGATTTTTGTATCAAATACAATGTTCATCTCCAACCCATTTACTTCAAATCTTACACTAAAAGAATATTCTCGAAATATTCCTTTTATTTTACATATATTAATTCTTATATTTTATTCAATATATTTTTAAAAATTAAACAGTATAATTATGAGTAGTGTTTATATTATATAACCAATATTATATTATTAATAAATGTAAATAATAATAATTAAGTTTATAATTTAATTATTATATATAAATTAAATTATATATAATATGAATTAATATACGAAAATTATTAAAATTGAAAAATAGGAATACAAATTCAAACATAATATGAATACAACTTGAAATATAATATTATTACAACTTCAAATATTTGAACGACTATGTTCATCCCACAAACCATTAATTAAAATATTTTGTAATGCGAAGTGAGCATTTTTGTCTTTTATCTTTTAAATCACATGAGAAATTCTGAAATTTGATATGCTCATCAACAATCATTTCTACGTCCAGAGTTGGTGCTTCTCTCACATTTTGAATGGGTGCACTGAGGTCACGTTTATCTTCGATAATCATATTGTGCATTCTGATACATGATTTCATTATGTCACGTAAATGATGTTTCTTCCAACCACGTGCTGGGGATGTCACAATTTCAAATCGTGATTGAAGAACGCCTAATGCCCACTCCACGTCTTCTCTAAAGTATTCTTGTTTCATTGCAAAATATTTCTTTTTCAAACCATGTGGATCATGAATATTTTTTTTACAGTATTTGACCATTTCAGATAAATATCATCAACTAAGTAATATCCCATATCATATTTGTTTCCTCCAATTGTATAATGAGCAATACCTAATGTAAGGTTGGAGAATAGATCGGGTGTGTCCAAAACATTTATATCATTATTGGATCCAGGCATACCAAAATATGCATGTCATATCCAAAGATCCTAATAAGATGTTGTTTCTAAAATGATTGTTGGAGAACTACTACGACCTGCATATTGACACGCCCAAGCCCATGAGGCAATTTTTCCACTCCAGTGCATACAATCGAGATTTCTCAACATCCCCGAGAATCCTCGTTGTTCACCAATATAGAGTAATTTGGCAACATCATCGGAATTAGGTGATCTTAAGTATCGTTATGCAAAATCTTCCACTATAGCCCTACAAAACCGTTGCATACACTCAATTATAATAGATTCTTCAATTTTGATATATTCATCAGTAGCATCCACGGGTAAAGAATATGTTGGGTGCAATAATTGTCCTTGCTTGGTAGAGCGATCGAACCGTGGTGCTTGAGCTGCTGTGCGGTTTAAAAGATTTGAGTTACACCATTACTACCAGATATAGCTTTTGGTAAAGCGGCAAACGCTCGGTCTTACAATTGGTATAAGAGCCAAGGTCACGGGTTTGATTCCCATTAATTACAAAGAATGCAATTATTGGGAGGGAGATTGTTGGGTGCAATAATTGTCCTTGTTTGGTAGAGCGATCGAACCGTAGTACTTGAGCTGCTGTGCAGTTTAAAATATTTGAATTGCACCATTACCACCAGCTATAACTTTTGGTAAAACGGCTAGTGCTCGGTCCTACAACATATATATTATAATTTGCATATGCTAGAATTTGCAACGCAGCTATTGTTTTTTGAATAATCGATAGACCATGTCGCCCCACACCATCATTTTGTTGTGTGAAATAAGCATTGTGATTATTTATCGCATCAACGATACGAAGGAACAAATTTTGAGACATTCGAAATCGTCTTCGAAACATTGCTTCATTATATATTGGATTCTCACCAAAGTAGTCATTGAACAAATTATGATCGCTGATTTCTCGATCACGATGGATGACTATGTGACTTGGAATTGAACCTCTATGTGTGTCTCCTTGCTCTTGTTGGATGATGTACGAAACAACCAACTCTTGTTCAACATTTAAAATTGCTTTTCTTTTGTTTTCAAAATGCTCAACAACATTCATCCAATCGTTATGTGTTTCATCTTTATTGCTCGACAAAGAAAATGAGCTAGAGGATGATACATGATATGAAATGAAAATTCATTTTCAAGATAGTGAGAATGTAAATTATGTGGTGTGGGAAAATAAGATATTCAATCATATTATATAATGGTTTTTAAGAATATGACTGTCCAATGGATTATATTCCTCTCTACATCAGGATTAGATTTTCTATCCTGAAAATAGATTATATTCCTAGAACCGTTGGATTAGATTTCTTATGTAGATCATTACCGTTGGATTATATTACTATCTAATCTTCATTGTTGGATTGGATTTCATTCCTATCTACAAAAAGACCGTTAGATCAGATTACATGTAATCTTGACCGTTTGATGAGATTACAATCTTATTGTCTTTTCAGTATATCTAAACTATATCATTTTCATAAAATCATCACACCTACAAATTTCAATATTATTATCTCTTCTAAGCAAGCTCATGACATCCAATGCTAGAACTGTTTCTTACATTGTTGAAGAAGACATGATTCTATGTCATGTATATCTTTGACATAACACAAAATCCTATCATAAGTATCAACTAGTCCAAAGACCAGTTTTGGACTCGTGTCGAAGAATTTTACAACACTACTAAACCAAACCGTAGGACCTAACAAAACATCAATGCAAGTGTCGCATGAAAGTTGTAGTCCGTCACGTTGTTGATTAAGAGGATGCAATCGCCAAATTGAAACTCTCAAACCAAGTGGTGCATCTGAATAGGATATTATAAGTATTTTTTTTATAAATTATTTTCTTTACTAGTTCAAACTCTTATACGAGTCAGATATTTCCATGCAACTGAATAGAGCAAAAAATTTGTTTAAGCAAGATCCAAAATATAGTAAATGATTCAAATTTGATCATGTATGGCCTCTTATGAAATATATTGAAAAATTCTCTAGTGACATCAATCCATCGAGCCCAATATCTAAAATTCATGTCACAAACTTGGATTCGTCACAGTCAGAAACTCAATCACCAGAGACTCTAATATCATGTTCTCTTGGATTACATTCCTTTTCAATTAATTTAAGTAGTGATGAAAATGCAAGTGACAGTTCATCCGAGGGACCTCTTGGAGTTAAAAAATAAAATTATAGAAAAAAATGACAACATTTTGGAATTATTATCTATGATGAAAAAAGGACATCACGATCTTATGAATGTATTAGAAAAAGGATCCACTTAACTTCAACAAAATTATGATATTAAAACGCTGACATTGCAAAATGATAAATTGAAATTAGAAAATCAGCGAAAGAATATTGAAACTCGACAAAACGAAGTGGTATTGGCTGCCTTTCAAGAGGATAACCGAATTTTTTACATAGATTTGAGCACAAATGGCAATCCAGAAATGCGTGAAATAGTTCGAATTGAAAGAACAAAAATTATGCAAAAAAAAAAAAAAAGACATGGACAACAAGATGTTGATATGTTTGAAAAATATTTGAGTGATTTAGAAGGATCTGGATCAAACGAGTTGTTACTATAATCCACACATTGTAAAAAAACCCAGAAAGCTTTTTAATCCTGTAAATTTGTTTCATTGTAACTGAATTATTGACGTAAAATACTTTGTAAGAGTCTAGAGTTTATGTATTTACTTTAAAAAATTTAAATCAAGTGCAATTTGAAAAAATATATATACATATATATTGTGGAAACTATCTTTTTTCAGAATGCAAAATAGAAAAGCGAATTTTTTTAAAAAAAATAATATGTAAGTTTTTGGTTAAAAAGTTTGATAACATACGTAGACATCAAAATCACAAAGAAAATAACATATATTACTAGAAATATAATTTTCTCTAAAGAAAATAAAAACATTAATTGCGATGATGAGAAATATACATTAGAGATCCAAGATATTAAAAAGATTGTCAACTACAACAAGAGGAGGAAGGATAATTCAAGACAAAAATCAGAGATTGTTCATTAAGTTATAATCTAACGAGAAAATATTTAAATAAATGTTGACTCACCAAAAGGAGTCGATTAGTCATATTTATTCAAGAATTCACATTATATTCCACGTCTTTGTACATATCTTCTAGTCATCATGATTAAATGTCTATTACAGTGATTTGATTTCAAAACATATACAAATTGCAGCGATCGTAACGTCGTTGTGGCTGCATGCATCAACGAACACGAACACGAAGGTCATAATTTCCAAGGTTTTGTTGTTCCTCTTTTATCTTCTCTGCAGAAGACTTGGCTGAATCACTACAGCATAATAACCAAATTGATCTAAGTGTGTGTATTTCTCCAATACCATATGGGATTTCCTTCAAGTGTGGAAGACACCAAAGTCGAAGTTTCTCAAGGCGTGGGAAGTGAGAGTTGTCTGCCATCCACTCCACAAGATCTGTATGATAAATTCTCAAGGACTTCAACTCAAGGAATTGTCCTTCCACAGGATTCCATTTACGCCCTGTGACTGCGAGATGCATCAAATTCAGAACTTCAAGATGAGGCAGTGAGCCAACCACCGTCAAATCTTCCCAACGCACTCTGCACTGTTTCAAAGTCAACTTCTTGAGCGATTGTGGAAAGCAGAGATTTTGAGGCAAATTATTGTAACCGTCCAAGAAAAGTGATTCGAGATTACGTAAACGGGCAAGGTTGTAAACTTCATAGTAATTCCATCCAATGCCACGGGGAAATCGCCGGTAAGTAATTCCCAGTTTTTTTATGTTTGGGATTCTATGCACAACCTCATCCGTAAACCTGACATTCTGCATCTTAGAGAGAGTTTGCAGGTTTTTCAGAACAAGAAAATCTCGCCTGCCATTTTTGCTGTTGATGCTCGGAGGATCAGGCAAATAAAAGTCTCCTCGTTCCCATTTTAGATGCCTGAGTTGTGGCATTTCCCATATTTCAGCCGGTAGCTTGATTGCCTTCAAACTCGAAGATGGACCAGTAATGGTAACAGTCTGCAGATTCCAAAGTAGGGATAGAGATTCCAGAGTATTCAACATATTTGGAAACAATAGAGGGTTGAAATCAATTAATCTAGAGTTAACTAATCGCAAAATTTCTTCATAAGAGCAGATATCATCCATGTTGAGTGCTCTTAGCAGTCTATGAAGCTTTGAAGCTGAGGATTTAAATTCACCGCATGTCAATGAATGGGTATCAAAGACCTGTTGTCGGAATTCCTCTTTGTCGGAGCTTCGCTGAATAATAAGCCGGCGCTTATTATCGATGATTCCGCTATGATTGTTGAGGCTATGCATCATATTGACACGAAGAAATTTCTCCTTTTGAGCTTCCCTGAGGCATAGTTCTCGTATGAGATCGTGGATGATGCAAGTTTTGATTTTGTTTCTAGACCCGTATTTATGAATCATAATGAGATTTCTTTCTATTAGATCTTTTAAATTATCCTCTGCAATTTCCTCCAAACTTCTGGATCTGATCGGTTTAAGAATCCCCTCACTTGTCCATAATTTCACGAGCCTTGAAATTCTAATCTCGCGGTCTTCCGGAAATATCGCCATATAAAGGAAACATGGTTTTAGATGAACAGGTAAGTGCTTATAACTTAAAGACAATATATTAAAACAGTGCCCGTTAGCTCCCATATTTAATGCCGCATATGTATCATTAGCAACAGACTCCCAATATTCAAGTGTTCGACTAGACTTTGCAAGAAGTCCACTAATAGCAACAATGGCTAGAGGAAGTGCTCCACAATTTCTCACAAATTTCTTTCCTACTACCTTGAACTCAGGAGGGCAACTTTCTTTTCCAAACACCTTGTCACAAAACAAAGCCCAACTTTGATCCTCGTCTAGAAAATGTAGTTGATGAGGAGTACACGACCGAAAATCATCAGCCACATTTGTTAGTCTCGTAGTAATCATGACTCGACTACCATTGTTATTATCTGGAAAAAACCTCTTTATGTCATTCCAACACTCGATACTCCAGAGGTCATCCATCACAATCAAATATTTTATACCAGACAAACTTTTATACAACCGTTCTCCTAATTCATCGTCAGTCGGTTGAGTAATTTCTTCACATCCCTCTTCTTTTCTACATTCAGTAAGAACTCTAATATCCTTCAAGAGGGTTAAAATGATTTCTTGCAAGCTATATTGTTGGGAGATTGTAACCCAAGCATGTACGTGAAAGTGCTGCACGATATATGGATCATGGTAAACATTTGTAGCAAGTGTAGTCTTACCAATACCACCCATCCCGACAATCGAGATGATCCGGAGATTGGAATTGTGTCCGGTGAGTTTCTCCATGATTTGAATCAAATCTTCATCAAATCCCACCATAGTATTCTTGCTATTGGAAGCACCTCGTATGAAAGAACCAGCAGTCGCAGCTTTTCTTGGCTGCTCCATGATTTTTATCCCTCCATTTTTCTTGATCTTCGTCACATCTTTCTTCATAGAACCGATTTCTTCTATTATTTTCTGCAAATCTTGACTGAACAGAGTGGAGCTCCTCCATAGAGTCATTTTTTTAAAACAAAGCTTGACAAAGTCTAAACAACCAAATATCCCACTCCTCCTTTCATCTTCAGAATTTTGAAGAAGTTGATCCACCACGCGACTTTCAATGATATCTTCTGCTGCATGTGCTGATCTTGCAATTTTTTCCTCCAATCCCTGAATTTCATCCGCCCTTATCAACGGAAAATCTTCAAGGAAATCTTGCAGGAAAGAGATTTTTTCAAGCAGAGAATGGATCTGGGCTTTGTCAAGAACAGCCCTTTGGCGCGTTGGGTGTAGCAATAACTGGTCAAGAGTATGTCCGAGAGAGAGCAGTGATGCATAAGCCGCCATTTCCGATCTCTGATTTCTCAGTATTAGCGTTGACTTTACTAGCATCGACTTTGAATCATCGTTGCCAGCAGCCCAACAAATAGTTCCCGTTAGGATAATTTCCAGGAACATATTTCTTTCTAATTACTTTTTTGGGTTTTTTTAATGAATAATACGAAATTTCAAATTAATATAATATATGCTTTTGGACTAAAAATACGAAATTACCAACACATCAAAATTGGCCACCAGCTTGTCTAAAAATAAAATAAAAAGATTGTGATCTTTGACACATCATCAATTTTTTTTAAATAAAAGATTGAATTATTAAAATATTTTTTTATTATTACAATACAATAAAAATTATATCTATTATAATTTTTTTAGGAAAATCTATTGTATTAATTATTGAGATATATTTTATTTTGTAAAATTTAATTTCCAGTTCTTTGTATTTTTAATCCTAAAATTTTAATTGTCAAATAATTTGAAATCTATAATAGATACTAGAATTTGAAGCGGACGTTAAATA